>NW_010225555.1:6241-8666 GCF_000690775.1 Eurypyga helias | reverse complement strand
GTGAAACGCTGCCTGCAATCCCATTACGGCTGTGAGCGCGAACGAGTTTAGTGGCCTCAATTTAATTCCCACTTGTACATGGGGTAAAAAAAAAA
The DNA here is from genome assembly GCF_000690775.1 of Eurypyga helias. Lineage (NCBI taxonomy): Eukaryota > Metazoa > Chordata > Aves > Eurypygiformes > Eurypygidae > Eurypyga > Eurypyga helias. The sequence continues at coordinate 8,571 of NW_010225555.1, read as the reverse complement.
GGAAGAGGAAAAAGAGCGAAATCACGGATGGCCACAGATTGGCTGGGATGGGAATCCACGAGCTGCAGCCACGTGGGAGGCACGAGCTGCCGGGGATGAGCCCAGCCCCGTGCAGAGGGTGCTGTGCTGGCAGCAGGGATGAGTGCTGCAGGGGGAGGAGGGTGCACGTCCCCCTGGGTGTGTCCAGCATGCCTGAGCCCAGGCTGGGGGAGCCACTGTGGTTTCATGTAGCTGGAGCCCATTGGCAAGGGGGTGCACCAGGCAGGGGGCTCCTGCTGTCCTGGGACCCCACTGTCCCAAGCCATGTCAATGGCAACTGCATGGGCTGCTGTGGGCCAAGCTGAGCCCTGCGGGGTGGGTGCCCATGTCTCAATCCTCTCCTCGTCCCCAAGACGTGCATGGTGCTGGAACAGACCCGGTCTGGGGAAGGCTGGAGGAGGGAAGGTGCTGCTTAAAGCCCCGAGGAGCCAGGGCTCCAATTTCGTAAAATAAAGTGAGGATTTTCATCTGTATTTGCTTAGCCGAGTTAATGACTTTAATTCTAATTTGATGCTCCTGTCTCTGATGACTCAGGCACAAAAAGGGAGAGCAGATAAGAGCAAAGAGGCCCGGTCGGAGGGATGCTTGTGCCTGCTCAGTGCCTGGCGTCCCCCAGCCTGGATCCCTTCCAGGGGATTCCAGAAATGCTGTCGGTACCGGTAGCAGGACCACAGGCACAGGGCAGGCAGCAGCTCGGGGGGGTGAAAGCAGAAGCAGCCGTCCCTGATAAGAGATGGGCTCTGCCCTGTTATGGATATGGCAAGCGCACTAACAAGAGCGCTGGGCATTTTATACGCAGCGTGACCTGCCCGGATTGCGCTGCACCACCCCAGCCCTCTGACCTTGTCCTCTTCTGGGAGCAATAACCCTCTCTGACGGGGAGGAGAGGAGCACTTCTCCTTCCCCTGACACCTCCAGCTGGAACTGGGGAGCTGGCTGCCTATCCTTGCCTCTGGGTGATTGCTGAGGCGGGAGGCAGCGGGGAATGCCCCCAGCCTGGGGAGTTAATCAGTCCCAGAGCACCCGGCCCCTCCTGGCTGCATTTCTCGGTCACGAGGGGCAAACAGATGTGTTTAACCTGAATTAGCCACTTTGGATTGGGAGGGCAATCCCAATCTCACTGCACCCAGTTCCCCTCAGCCTAAACACGTTTTCTTTGGGGAGGGGGAGGTTTCTCCTCTCCCCAGTCGTTTGCTTCCAAGTTCGCCAAGCCCCACAGAGACACGAGTGGAGCTCTCTGCAGCTGGAGAGCTAACAGCTCTTCCAAAAAATAGAAATTGACCCAGTTTCTTTATTTTTCTCTTTTCCCGAAGTCCAAGCACCCAAAAAATGAGACAGTAAGTGGAAGCTGCAAATAGATTTCATGTATCCTGACGGAGCTGGGAGATGAAAGCAGGGGACACTGCTCCTGCCTCCCCTGCTCAGACCCATGCACAGCAGCAGCACATCCTCCCCGGGGTTAGCTTTCCTGGCTCAAAGAAGCAGGAGGGGCTTTGGGGCTGACCCCAGCCCAAGTCCCGCACGGCCTATGAGCTGCTTAGGAAAGTCACCATCCCCTGTCCCACCCCAAGGGCTCCGGTGCTCTTTGCCTCAGGTGCAGGGGGTGGTTTGGATCAGACAAGGTCCAGGCTGGCTGGCCTGGTGCTCCAAGGAACATCTCAATGACGCCGTTCAGCTTCACAGCCCCAGGCTCTGCTGGCACCACAGCTGGATGTGCCTCCCCTTCCACCCAGGAACAGCTCAGGGGGCAGGAACCTCGATTTCCCTAGGAATTTTTTCGGTCCTCACTCTCTTTTTAATGATGCCAAGGGGGGTTGTATGGTCCCTGCGCACCATGGGGACCAGGCTCTTTCAAGGCAGGGTGGCAGCCTCCCCGGGCTGCTCCCGTCGGCCTTGCTCCGAGTATTAAGGTGAGCGGCAGAACGCGCCCAGCCTTCAGCTATTCCTATCACGTCCCATCTGGAGACAGAAATCTGCCTGCTGGCTTTACAATTAAAATTGAAAAGATTTGATTATGGGGCTTCATTAGTAAAAACAAACACCAGGCAGCCTTCCTCCCTCTCTCCCCCCATCCCCGCCCAGCCGTTTCTCCCCAGGGCTGTTTTAGGTAAATCCCAGCCAGGATGCGGGCTGGGCACACAGAGGGGGTTCGTGTCTGCAGCTTGTAGCTGCGGTTGGGCACGGCTCAAAGGAGGCAAATCTCAGACCCACAAATCACCTCCTTCAGGTAGTGATGCAGCAACAGCCTTGGGCTGACGGCTCGATGGCCTGTCGCCTGACGGCGGGCGTAG
>NW_010225555.1:2817-6207 GCF_000690775.1 Eurypyga helias | reverse complement strand
GCTGAACTCCTGCAGACCCTACTGGGGGGTTCCCAAAGCCCTGGGGGCTTCTGATTTACACTCTGACTCCATTCCCTTCATGCTGTGACTCTCTGCAATGGGGCCACTTGCACCTTCACAACAACCAGGACTTGTCATTGCCAGATCCGTTTTTCTTCCCCGCAGCAGGCTCATCCCACAGGGAAAGCGGGGAGCGTGGGGAAGGGCTGAGCCGGCGTGGTGCAGGCTGCCCCTGGCATATGCAGATGTTTGAGTCCCCGAAGCTGCAGCAGATCTGGGGGAAGTAATTCAATTAACACTTGGGGCGTTGGGAACAGGCTGTGCCGGCTGGGAGCAGAGGAATGCTAATGAAGGAGGGCTTGGGAATGCGGCTGGGTTAGAGCGCTGCTCCTCCGGCTGCTCTCAGCGCCTGGTTTTCTCTAGCAGATGGGATGGTTCCGTGCAGTGGGGAGGTGAGGTGGGGCTTGGGCAGCCTTTCCACCTCCGGTGTGAGGAGGGGGCTTTGAAATGGCTCTTGACGCTGAATTGGTGGCCCCTTGAAAGGGCCTGTGGCAGAAGAGGTATGTGCTATCCCCCCTGCGGCATGCTGGCTGACACCCCCGCTGGGATCCCGTGCCTGCAGAAGGCAGGATGATCCCTCTGCCCTCTCCCTGCCTGCTGACAGGGACACTTCCCTTTGGTGCTCACCTGAGCTTCTCCATCCCCGCCTCCCATCTGCATGGTCATAGCATCATAGAATCGTAGAATCACAGAATGGTTTGGGTTGGAAGGGACCTTAAAGATCATCTAGTTCCAACCCCCTGCCATGGGCAGGGACACCTTCCACTAGACCAGGTTGCTCCAAACCTCATCCAGCCTGGCCTTGGACATTTCCAGGGATGGGGCATCCACAGCTTCTATGGGCAACCTGTTCCAGTGCCTCACCACCCTCTCCGGAAGAACTTCTTCCTGATATCTAATCTAAACCTCCCCACTTTCAATTTAACCCAGTTTCCCCTTGTCCTGTCACTACAGGCCCTTGTAAAAACGCCCCCCCAGCTTCCTTGTAGCCCCTTCAGGTACTGGAAGGTGCTATAAGGTCTCCCCAGAGCGTTCTCTTCTCCAGGCTGAACAAGCCCAACTCTCTCAGCCTGTCCCCATAGCAGAGGTGCTCCAGCCCTCGGAGCATCTTCGTGGCCTCCTCTGGACTCGCTCCAACTGCTCTATATCCTTCTGATGTTGAGGGTCCCACAGCTGGACACAGCACTCCAGGTGGGGTCTGTATTTGCTCCAGCAAAATCCTGCCTTCAGGGTCTCCCCAGCACGGCAGCATGTGCTGGCTGAGCTGGGAGCTGGCACAGGAGACTGAGCCATGGTGCCCGGGTGGGACTCACCAGCCACTTCAGCCCTCCTTGTGTAGTGAGGGAAACCCTGGCACAGAGCTGCAGGGCCCCAAAGACAGACCAAGGGTTTTACCTGGGATGCTTTTGCAGCTTCAAGTACTGCTGCGACAACCAGATGCAGCCACCCTGAGCCTGCAGGCATGCGGCTGTGGGAGCAGAGCTGTGGCCATGGGTGTCTGCCCCCTCTCCCAGGCTGGGCAGCAGGAAAGGGCGGCTGTCACAGGAGCCATCGAGCAGGCAAGAGGGGCTCTGCACCTCCTCCCACCATGCTTGGTCTTTAACTCCTGTGGCCTCTGGAAAGCCCCAGAGTGCTCTCCAGCCAGCGGAGTGACCTTGGGGACAGGACAAGCCTGCAGGGATCCGTCTTTTGCTGCTAGGCAGATGAAGCCCCTTGTGCCATGGAGCCAAGGAAGCCCTAAGGGAAAGGGTGCATCACCCTGGGACCACTGGCTCAGAGGGTCCCTGCCTGGGGACCCCACGGGACATGGCGGGGCAGGGGCACACGGTACGGGGGCTGGCACGCTGGCCCAGCTATTTGCAGAGGGTAGCATTGCCCGGCCACTCCAGCTGACTCATGTCACGTCAGGGCCAGGCTGGCTTCCCAGTGGCATGAAGCTTCCCCGCAACTGGTGGCACTGGGCTGAGCTGCGGCCAGGGCAGGCGGCAGGGGAGCGCGGGTTATAAAGTTACACAGGAGGAAGAGCAGCTCTCAGGAGGACGCTCCTCTCCCCGGCGGCATGCCGTCCGCCTGCCCGGCTTCAGCTCGGCGCTGGGGGATGCTCTGGGATCCGCTGTGCAGGGGCCTGGATGCAGCCCAGGGCTGGTGGGACCCAGCTGCAGGGATGTGCTCCAATGCCAGGGCTGAGCTGCACATGGGGGGAAAGGGAGACAGCAGGATGTGTCTCCTCTGCCTGGGCAAGTGTCACCAAGTTGGTGGCACTAACGGCATTGTTGTCCTACCCAGGCTTGTCTTGTGGGCTAAATCTTTAACCAGATCAAGGGTTTAACTTTATCAGTGGCTGGAAGAATGTGGCACCGTTTCCCTGGGGCAAAGTATCTTGATCCCTGCAGAAATCCCAGACGAGGCTCCTTTCCCTGGGGCCCACTCGGCAGCTCCCCAGCACTGGTGTCCAGCCCTTCGGAACTGGGACCATGGGACCTTCCATGGGAGAGAGCACCCTGGGCCCTGTGCATGCCCTGAGCTCCCAGCTGGCCTCATCTTCCCTCCAAAATCACGGTTTGCGGGCGCCCAGGCGCCCCGGCACGTTGCCAACATCGAGGAGCTGGCGCTTTTCCTTGTAGGGTGTACCTGGGCACAGACTGCCCTCATGGCAGGCAGCGTGTGAGGAAAGCCACCGCCGGAGCAGAGACTTCTGCGTCTCCTCGAGGGGAACCCCCCTGCTGCATCACAGTCCCCCCACCAGCCCCACCAGCTCCCCAGCCCTGGAAAGCCATCCACAACCCCTGCCCAGAGCAGGATGATTGATAACCGTTATTAAAGCTGGAGACTGGTTTCTGTGCACATCCAGGTGCTTCAGGAGCAATTAGTCACTCTCCGGTGAGGGTGGCCAGGCTGCCCCTCTGTCCCTGCCAAGGTGGGAGCCCTCCAGTGCCTGAGTGAGGGGAGTGAGGGTCCAAGCACCTCCTGGCACAGCCGGAGGGAGCCTTATCTCCTCGCAGGCTGTATCTGATGGGCACGCTCCCTGCCAGCCCTTCCATGGAAGGGCAGGGCTTTGGCAGCAGCACAGCCCCAGGGCAGGGCTCCGTCTTGAGCTGCCCCCTGCATCCCGGGGCATCCGGGGGGGGGAAGGAAGAAGGTCTGCAGCCCCCAGCCCGGCTCAGCCCCATGGCAGGGATTCACCCCCTGCCAGGGTGATGCACCCGCAGCAGCTGGTGCCTTCACAGGGGGTGGGTGCTGAGGAGGGGAGGGGTGCTCATCCACGGGACAGTGGGTACCACCCGGCAGCCCCCCGCACAGCGCTCCCGCGGGGCTGCGCCGGGGCCCGCC
>NW_010225555.1:0-2581 GCF_000690775.1 Eurypyga helias | reverse complement strand
GAGCCACACAGCAGCGAGCTGGCGGCAGGGCAAGCATGGCCAGCGCAGGCTGCCAGGGCCCAGGGTGCCAGGGCTGCGGGCTGCTTCACACAGGCCACCCTGCTCCCACACCCCTGCGGGCGCCTGGGGACAGCGCAGCCACAGACCAGCTCTGCTCGGATGGCTACGGCCTCCAGCACGCGGCAGCCACCCTGCTCCTGCTGGGACCCCCAACTCCCCTCCTTCCCTGTGCTCTGCAGCCCTGTTGCACCCTTAACTCCCTCCTGGCACCCCACAGCAAAGGGACTGGTCCAGACGTGAGAGGCAAGGCTTGGAGCTTCCCTGACAGCTTCTTTCCTCTCGCACCTCCCCAGCAGAGCCCACATGCATGTCGACACCAGGGCGCACAGCCATCCTTCCTGCGATCCAGGAGTCTCCATCTGGAGATGTGCTTTGCAGCTCCCCACCTTGCCCAGGGCCACTGTAACGTCCCCAGGGACGGACATGCCCTGCAAGGCAGGGGAGAGCAGAAACTGAGCTGCCACCATCCCGTTTTCCAATACAGAGCCAGGCTGGTGCCCTGCACCCTGGGGACACGACTGTGTGCCGCCACACCATGTCGGTGGACGCTATTCAAATGCCTGCAGGTCCAGGATATGAATCAGCCCGGAGAGGAGTGCAGCAGCCGCTCCTGGACAACCCGAGCTGCCCGGCTGGCTGCTCCAGCAGCCGGGCTGCGCAGCCGGCCTGTGCTGTGCCAAACCCCACACAGGTCAGTGGGCAGGCTGCAGGCAGCAGCACCTGCCCTGCTCCGCTGCCACCTTGCATACCAGCCCCAGGCACAGCAAGAGCCCAGCCTGGCATGTGTCTCGCTCCCCCTTGCACAGCCCTGCTCCCGCGGTGCCAAGCCACGGCGCAGTGGCGCCTGGCCAGAGCAATGCCTAACCTTGACCTGACCTCCTGGCGAGGAGCCTGCCCCGCTGTCCCCCCATGCCCCCGGCCACGAGCATGTTCCACTAGGCTGGCCAGAGCATTCCTCCCAGGAGAGCCTGTCCTCGCCAGGCTATTTACAGGCACGCTCATGCCCTTTATACCCCTCGTGTTTAGGCTGGAAGAGCCCTGTACCCTCCGGTGACTTCAAGGGGGCACTTCCAGGCTCAGGGCAGCAGCAGGTGCAACGACTTTGGGGGAAATCATGGGAGAAGGGAGGGTTGTGGCACCCTGTGTCCTGCAGCCAAGTACTAGGGCATGTCCTGGGACAAACTTTGCAGGGAAGGGCCTGCAGCCATCGAGGTGGGCAGCAGGACTGGTGGGTACCACAATGTCCAGCTCGCCCCTTTGGGGGCCAGTGACCAGAGGAGCTGCACATTCCCCTCTTCCTAGCGGGGATGCCCCAGCACACTCCAGCTGCTGCCGGGAGCTGGGGGGAGGCAGGGCACTGGTGCCATGGCTGCTGGGCAGGGTGCTGGTGCCAGCAGGCTCAGCACTGCATGGAGGAGGCTCTTGGTGCCTTGGCTGCACCAGGCTCGAAGCACAACTGGGTTACCTGGCAGAGGGACCAGGGAGCACTGGTGTGTGGCTCATGTATCTCCTAGTGGGATGTGCACGTGCTGTTGCCACCTTGTTCTTCATGTCCCCATCAGCCCTGGGAAGCGCTGGCAGACAGCTATTTGATGGGTGGAGCGGCGCCCAGCAGAGGCAGCAAGGGTCGAGGACACCTCACAACAGCCTGCACCCCTGTGCTGGCTGCAGGCAGGGCACAGGGCTCCTCTGCACCGCTGGCACACAGGCAGCACCGGTGGTGTCTGGAGGGAGGGAAAGGGGAGCTGTTGTTTCAGAGCACAAGAAATCCAGAGTCCTGATGAGTGAGACAAAGAAACCCCAACCGGTTTTATAAGCTGCCTATCAAGTCCTGCCCACCCCTGCTCTCCTTCCAGCGTGCAGACCAGGGCACAGGCAGTTCTCAGTTCTCCTTGTCCTGCTGTCACCTTTGACCCTCCGAAGGGTCCCGAGCACCCATGGGCTATGGAGCAGGACCTGCCCGAGCTGCTGACTCCTGCTGTCGCCTGCGCTGATGCCGGGATGATTGCATCTGTGCCCCGCTGAGCTGGCAGGAAGGAGGCTCGGGAGGGAAATCCAACCTGATGTGATTTGATTAAGAACGGAAAAATCCAGAGGAGCCATCAGCAGCAAGCTGGAGGTGTGAGGCCTGTGGGGCCAGGGATGGGCAGGAAAGCCTCAGAAACACATTCCCTGTACCGCAGCCCTCATCCCCCCAGCCTGCCCACTGTCCCTGTGCCCAGAGCCCATCAGCCTTTCCCCAAGCTGGGAGCATCCCCAGGCAATGTCCCCAGCTCCGGCACTGCTGTTCCCTCCTGGGCTTTGTGTGGGTAACCATCTGCTCTGGGCTTTCAATGGCACTTGGGTGGAAGCAGCAAGCCCCCAGCCTCCCCGCAGATAAAGCCCCAGGATGCTCAGGTCCGAAGGTCAACAAGCCCCACAGGCAGCTCTGCCCCAAACCAGGTACCCAGACCCACACGTGGGGTGCACAGTGAAAGCACAGCAGTATGTGGGGCACGTCCCCACCTGCCTGGCACCCACC
>NW_010225554.1:19585-20431 GCF_000690775.1 Eurypyga helias | reverse complement strand
TAGCAGAGGGGCTCCAGCCCTCTTTCTGTTATTAAAAAGGGAAATGACACGCTTGTTCAGAAAGTATTGGCTTGAGTGACTTCCTGGTACCTAGGTGAAAGAGTGATAAGAGAAGAAACACGTCTCAGTTACCTGGGGGTGCACTGAGCCTACAGACAGGATTTGGAGCCGGACATGTGTTGGATCTCTACTTCCCTCCCATTGTCCCAGTCTGCTGCAGTAACGTATCCGGGTAGAGATGCCAACCCATGCTTTTCTCTCACCTTGGCAGAGACGTTGGAAACGTGGTGGAAGCTCTGTACGGGGACCTTCCTCCCCCCATCATGCTGATCGGGCACAGCATGGGAGGGGCCATCGCAGTGCACACGGCGGTCGCAAATTTGGTGCCAAGTTTACTGGGTCTGTGCATGATCGATGTTGTGGAAGGTAAGTGTGCATGCCCTTGGGGTCCTGTTCCTTCGGCTGGGATTCTGTCTTCCACGTTAATCTTTTCCTTTATCCCCAAATCGAGAAAATTTTGCACAGTTTTTAAACCAAACCCAATTCCATCCTCCTAACAGATGCTACCTTAACAAAACTACTTCTAGTGTGACCCCTCCTTTTGCTTTTCCCAGATGAACTCTCTATTGCTCTTTTCCTAATAACTTAATTGCAATACTTCCTCGTTAGTGGGGAGAAGGGTGGGTTTTTTTATATAATGCATGGTGCTGATGAGCGGTCACTGCTTTCTCTCACTATCTGAACGTCCTACCTATTTAAATATGAATTCTCTAACGTGGGAGCCGGTGTGACCGTGGGTTTCATAGAATAGTTTGGGTTGGAAGGGACCTTAAAGATCATCTAGTT
>NW_010225554.1:11657-19557 GCF_000690775.1 Eurypyga helias | reverse complement strand
AAGCTTGTTTATACCTAATTCTTTTGTTACCTTCCTGTTGTACTTCTGAATGTTTTACAAGGTTCTGAAGCTGCAGTACCTCATGGACCAGGGCTTGACTTATTTCACAGGATCATAGAGTGGTTTGGGTTGGAAGGAACCTTAAAGACCATCTAGTTCCAACTCCCTTCCATGGGCAGAGACCCCTTCCACTAGACCAGGTTGTTCCAAGCTTCATCCAGCCTGGTGTTAGACACTTCCAGCGTTCTCCCTGGAGCCTTCTCCAGGCTGAACCCAACTCTCTCAGCCTTTCATCATAGCAGAGAGCTATCCCTCTGATCATCTCCGTGGCTTCCTCTGGACTTGCTCCAACCGGTCAATATCCTTCTGATGTTGAGGGCTCCACAGCTGGATGCAGCACTCCAGGGGGGTCTCACAAGAGCAGAGTACAGGGGGAGAATCCCCTCCCTCGCCCCCCTGGCCACACTTCTCCTGATCCAGCCCAGGATGGGGTTGGCTTTCTGGGCTGCCAGTGCACACGGCCGGCTCATGTTCAGCTTTTCATCCCCCAGTACCCCAAGTCCTTCTCCTCAGGGCTGCTCTCTATCCACTCTCCACCCAGCCTGTCCTTGTGCTTGGGATTGCCCCAACCCTGGAGCAGGACCTTGCACTTGGCCTTGTTGAACTCCATGAGGTTGGCATGGTCCCACCTCTCCAGCCTGTCAAGGAGTAAATGAGTTGTATTTAACAGCGTTAAATCCCCAATGAGCTGCAGCTCTCTGAGGGTGTTCCCTTGTAGCCAGTTCTCTACAGAGGGATATGGCAATTATTTCCTCAGCTGCCCCAAAAATTTAAATACTTGGTTTTAGGTACAGCCATGGATGCGTTGAACAGCATGCAGAACTTCTTAAGGAGTCGTCCCAAAACGTTCAAGTCACTTGAGAACGCCATTGAGTGGAGGTAACGCGTGGGCTTACGTGGTCTCCAAAACCACTTGACTTCGTAGTTTGTTTCTGGAAGGAGGCAAAGTTTATGTAATTTGTTTTCTCCTTTCGTGCTCATTTCTCCAACTATTGTTGACAATTCCTTGGCTGATTTGACAGGGAGAGGGGTCTCAAAGATCATAGAAACATAGAATGTTTACATGTTATCATAGAAACATAGAGTAGTTTGGGTTGGAAGGGACCTTAAAGACCATCTAGTTCCAACCCCCCTGCCATGGGCAGTGACCCCTTCCATAGACCAGGTTGTTCCAAGCCTCATCCAGCCTGGCCTTGGACACTCCCAGGGATGGGGCATCCACAGCTTCTCTGGGAACCTGTCCCAGTGCCTCCTCACCCTCTGCGGGAAGAATTCCTTCCTGATGTCCCATCTCCATCTCCCTCTTTCCATTTAAACCCGTTACCCCTTGTCCTGTCACTCCCTGCCCTTGGGAAAAGGCCCCCCCCAGCTTCCTTGTAGCCCCCCAGGCACTGGAAGGTGCTCTGAGGTCTCCCCGGAGCCTTCTCTGTGGGGAAATCATGAGCTGTGAAGGGGTTTTTGCTCCTTTTCTGGGCCTGCGAGTTCCTAAAGCTGTTTATTAAATATTTCTGCCCTTCTGATTTTCTTTTTTTCTAGTGTCAAAAGTGGACAGATAAGAAATCTTGAATCTGCCAGAGTTTCTATGGTGGGCCAAGTCAAGCAGTAAGTGGGTTTTGGTTTGAGGTTTTTTCAAATCTATTAAAATAATCTCTGTTTTACAGTACTGTTACTACAGAGCATAAATGCACCTGAAAGCGAAAATTTCTCCTAGCAAACACAAATTTCTTACCATTTGACCACAGTTGTTACCAGCAGCCCCGAATCATAATCGTGGCACTTGGCGAAATCCTGGCCAAAATTTCCCTGGGGGAAACTCTACCAAGAGCCTTGTTTTAAAAATTTTTAACTAGTGCTGGTTGTGTATCCTTGGTTTGTCTGCCTTTCTGCACACACGAAGAGATAAGCTTTAGTCTGCTGCCTCTTCAGAAATGTTGGCCTTCTGGCTGTGGCATCTTTCACGACCTTTTAGGGGTTGTTTAATTATCTGTTGCATTTGGGAGCGATCTGAGGTGGGTTTGAGGGGATCAGAGTAACCTGCTTGTGCCTCTCTAATCCTGGCCGCACCCGGAGCCTTGACAAACGTCTCATGCTCCATTCAGAAAAGCTGCTGTTGATTTTTTGGAACCATTTTTGCCTCCTCTAGTTTACATTTATATTTGCACTGGGATCCATGTGCTGCGCCGGCGCTGGGTCCCATGGCTCATCATGACCATCGTTCATCCACAGCTACTTTTAAACTGGAGACAGATATTTGCATCCCCTATCTGAGAAATTGCTAAACGCTTTAGGTTAAAACCTCTTAATTTTTTGTTGTTTTGGCAAGGATTCCATTTCTGGGTTTATTTTCACAGGTGCGAAGGGGCCGCCAGTCCTGAGTGTCCTAAAGCCATAGTGGAGGGGATTATTGAAGAAGAGGAGGAGGAGGAGGAGGAGGAGGAAGGGGGAGGCTCTGTCAACAAAAGGAAGAAAGAAGATGACACAGAGGTAGGGAATTTCTTGCTGCGTTTTCTGCTTGCATCTGCACGATGCTCCCCTGCAAGAGTAGCTGCCAGTAGTTACCCAAATGTAAAAGGGAGTGACTTCAAAGGGCCAAAAACTCTATACTCTGCCTGTTTTTCTTCGTCCCGTGCCACTGGTTCTAACTTGGACTCTTACCTGACAGCATGTGTTGGTTTTCTTTCCTGAGGTGCTCCCAGATTTAATTCCCCTGCCTGAAATGGGGCTTCTGACCTGAATGAGGAATGGGTTTTCCTGAGTTTTTGTGGTATTTATGTTCCTTTCCAAGGCGTTCAGGAGGTCCTACAGGCAATTGCAACCTAGGAATGTCAGTTCCTCGAGAAAAATGGTTGTAGCCAGCTTAGCCCCTTGTATTCCTGTATCACCTAGGTGAGAGCCAGGTCTGAACGTGCAATTTGTGAGCTATTTGTGCCAGTCAAAAATAGGAAAGCGCGTTCCCTGAAAACCGCAGCCTTCGCTTCATCTATAGGCGTAGCTCCTGCTGACTTTCTTGCTCCCTCCTCGTGTGCTTGGGCTGTGATTTGGAGAGAAATTTCGGAGCAAGGATGGTCATCCCCTGGAATTGTGTAATCACCAGGGGGAGCCAGGATTTTTTACTCATCCATCCATCGAGTGGCACTCTGCGTTCGTTTTCTTCCCGCTGTTTTGCTGATCACTAATGCAGAGCTCTCTCCTCCCTGCAGACTAAGAAGGAGCACTTATACACGTGGCGAATCGAACTGGCGAAAACAGAAAAGTACTGGGATGGCTGGTTCAGGGGTTTATCTAACCTCTTCCTGAGCTGTCCAACTCCAAAGCTTTTGCTTTTAGCTGGTACGTGTCTCTTCCAGTCCTGTTTACGTTCAGTGGCTGTTTGCTTCGGTGGTGTTCCACTGGAATATTAGAGGGTCAGCATTTGGCTAACGTCTTTTCTCTGGGAAGAGCAGACCTGTCTCTTCCACCTTGGCTTTTCTATACACCTTGAAATATCACAAACCAATCCATTTGATCCGTGCGGGTCTGGAATTAGTTCAGAGCCTCTAATATCAAAATAGCACATGATGACAGACGGTGCATTGCAGCTGGTGGGTGGGTGTGTTTGTTCTGTGGTGTGGAAGAGCAACCAGGACAGATCCCAGCTGCCCTTCAGCGGTGTTTTCCTGCAGACATGGGCATGATTTGAACTTTTCAACTGAAAGGCAAATTATTGATGGCCCTTTTGGTGCCCAAATAGGAAATACAGTGTGTAACCAAGATAAAGTTGTAGGGGGGGATGTGTTCTTGCCTTTCTGGCTGAGATTCTTTCCTGTTGCTTTACTCTCCAGAGGTGCAGCAGTGAAATGTCCTTGTGGTGGGTGTCAGAGATGTTTCTTTTGTGTTTTTTCAAGCCAAATGTCTCTTTCAAAATACCGAGTAAAGCCCTGCTTGGACAGTCATGTTCTTTCTGGTTTTTCTCCAATACATCTGTTTGTTTGGTTGTAGGTGTTGACAGGCTGGATAAAGATCTAACAATTGGACAGATGCAAGGTAAATATTTAATACTGTTACTCTCTCCTTCCTGTGATGCTCTTTTTGGATGATTGCTTGTTGCTATGGGTACCCGAACGAGACAGAGCTGGAGTGGCCTCTTACCCCGTGCAGTCTGTATAAAAACAAACGTGTGGTAAAGAATTAGTGCATCCCAGAGCGTTCATGAGCTCTGTGGTTGTAGGAAAGGTGGAGAAGTTGAGAAAGGAAAGGTTCACGTGCAGGTTAGGAAGGGCTGTTGCCATGGGTTTTGTTCAGGCTGGTGTCGGTGTTTCCAGCACTGGAGCTGCCACACTTGGATGAGAATGACTGTCAGGGCTCCTTCCTAATCTGTTTTTTCCCTAACTACATTCCTGATGTTCCTAGGTCTCCTGGTGTTTCTGGCAGACATCAGACCAAGATTCAGCACCTGCCTTAATATTTTGGGTTTTTTTTCCCCCCCTCGTTCCAGCTTCATTGATTTTCCAGAGCAACCAGTACTGGGAAGTAGTGCTGGGTAGCAGGATGGACATTACCTTACGGTAGATCTGATGACACTTCCGACTCTGAAAGGTAGCCTGGCCTGAGGCGAGAAGCTCCAGGAAGTTTAGCTTTGTTTTAACTCCTGGGAACCTGCTCTGGTTAAGATGAATGAAGCAGCCAGTTCTTGCTTTCTTTGGAAACTGTCTGCTGTGGGTATTGTGTGGTTTGCCTTAGATTTCTGCATCTTCCCTGCTCCCTCTTCACCAAATACAGCGAGATTTAGTGGGGTTTGTTTGTAAAGAAGGCGAGATCCTTTTTAGGAGCGTTCATAAATTCACCGTGCGGGTGTAGTGTCTGGTGTTCCCGGCATACACAAGAACTGCTTGCCTCAACCGTTGCTGTCAGAAGTCAAAACCACCCCAGTGCTGACTCTTTTGATCCACAGGGAAGTTTCAGATGCAGGTCCTCCCGCAGTGTGGCCACGCCGTCCATGAGGATGCTCCAGACAAGGTGAGCCCCACGCTGGGATTGGAACTAGATAAATCATGGTCTTCACAGTTTAAATACAAAAAGGGTCTGTTGCCTACTAGGAAGTAGAGATTTCAGGGGCGTTTTTTCACACGATTGGCTATTTGCAGAACAGCTTGGATTTTTAAGCTGGCTGGAATCACGGAATCATAGAATCATAGACTGTTTTGGGTTGGAAGGGACCTTAAAGATCATCTAGTTCCACCCCCCCTGCCATGGACAGGGACCCCTTCCACTAGACCAGGTTTCTCCAAGCCTCATCCAGCCTGGCCTTGGACACTTCCAGGGATGGGGCATCCACAGCTTCTCTGGGCAACCTGTCCCAGTGCTTCACCACGCTCTGCGGGAAGAATTCCTTCCTGATATCTAATCTAAAACTCCCCACTTTCAATTTAAACCCGTCACCCCTTGTCCTGTCACTACAGGCCCTTGGAAGAAGTCCCCCCCAGCTTCCTTGTAGCCCCTTCAGGTACTGGAAGGCTGCAATAAGGTCTCCCCGGAGCCTTCCCTTCTCCAGGCTGAACAAGCCCAATTGTCCCAGCCTGTCCCCATGGCAGAGGGGCTCCAGCCCTCGGAGCATCTCCGTGGCCTCCTCTGGACTCGCTCCCACCGATCTATATCCTTCCGATGTTGTGGGTTGGAAAGCCTGGGCTAAGATGTTACGTGACACAGGGCTTGGCTAGGTTACAGATTTAACTCTCAGGCTAGTGGCGATGGACCTAACTCTTACCATGTGGATTTATTTCCTCCTGAGGTTCTCCACTCGCCCTTGTAGCTGAAGCTTTTGGGGTTGGTCTGTGTTTTGCTGAGTTGGGTGGCTCACATTTTCCTAACACCAGTGTTGCTGCAGAAGCTTTACAGACTGACTGAGCTTCTGGGTTCTGCTGAGGTTAGTGTCAGGACAGAAGCAGGAACGTGGTGCAACCAATGGAGCCTGTGGTTGGAAACACGTCTGCTTTAAAAGCTTTTCCTGCACTGACCACTGCGAGGGTAAAACTCAGCCTTTATGGGCTTTAGCAGTCTGAAATAGGGATTTTTATCTAAACATACTGAGTTCTGACATTACTGTTCTTTTTAATATACATTCTAAGCAGTATTACTACTCTCAGGTTACTCTCTTGACTTATTCTTTATAGGAATAACTTGCATCATGATTTCATGGAATCTTTAAGTGGAAAAGACCTTTAAGATCATCAAGTCCAACCGTTGGCATCACCAGACCTATTTTTCCCTGCTAAACAGAGGCACTGTTTCAAAAATTAGTGAAAGAGGAGGATAAAAAGTTTAGTCAGTTCTTGATTGTAAGATCAGTGTCAGAGTAAATGTGGAACTATGTAGTTCCTTTTTTTTTTTCTCCCCCATAAAATCCTATTATACAGAGTTTTTAGTTTCAAAGGGGCAAATTTGATTCAGGAAGAGGATCCCGAGGACATGAACTGTTGCTGGAAATGCTGCAGGCTTTGCAAACTGTCTGGATTTCTTGTTATCTTCATGTCCCTTTGAATTCAGACTGATTGGTTTTTTCCCTTTCCCTCAGGTTGCTGAAGCTGTTGCAACGTTCCTGATCCGTCACAGGTTTACAGAGCCCATCGGTGGATTCCAGTGGTAAGGCCCTGCGGGTGTTAGAGCTGTGCAGGCCTGGAGCAGGGCTCTTCCTGCCAGCGTGTTTGGCTTTCAGTGCGGGAGGTTGGAATTTTAGCATAATGCTAAAAACCACATATAAACAAACAGTTTTGACTCACAGCCACTGATGCATTTGATATTTGGGTTCTCTCTAAGCTTCTCACATACTAACTTCTGTTAATGAACCTCCTTCCTTGGGAGGGAGGAGTGAAGCAGGTCCTCTGGGGCTCATTCCTTTCTGTTTTATGGTATTTAGTTTAAATAATGTTTTATTTAAGTAACTGAGGCCCCGAGTTTTGGAAATAACTTGCACCACGCAGCTTTGTCCAAGAAACACTGGTGAGATTAGACAGGTACAGTCGTGTGCTTCCCTTTGCAGGCTTTCTCTACTTGTCTTGTGTGTTTTCACATCATAATGAGCTACAGAAGCCAGGCCTCTGCGCTCGTGAGGGTGAGAGTGTAGAAACACAGGCTGGTTTGGGTTGGAAGGGACCTTAAAGCCCACCCAGCCCCACCCCCTGCCATGGGCAGGGACACCTTCCCCTAGACCAGGTTGCTCCAAGCCTCATCCAGCCTGGCCTTGGACACTTCCAGGGATGGGGCGTCTACAGCTTCGCTGGGAACCTGTCCCAGTGCCCCCCCACCCTCTGCGGGAAGAATTCCTTCCTGATGTCCCATCTCCATCTCCCTCTTTCAGTCTAAACCCGTTACCCCTTGTCCTGTCACTACAGTAGGTTGTAGGTAATAAAGTTTATTGGGAAAACTCACAAAGTCTGAGTTACAGGACCATAAAGCTTAATAATTAAACCAACACTTAGACCTCACAGAAGGTGCTAATCTCTTTTAGGCTTGTCTTTCAGATGAATAGTAAAATAAGCATGTTTCTTAAGTAGTCCTGAAAAGTCATCCTGCTTTCAGCTAAGATTCTTCAGCAGAAGCCCCAGAGCATGTGGTGCTGTGGGAATGCTAAACACATATTGCTGGATGATCTCTTTCTTTTTTTTTTCCTTTATTCTGTGCCCTTGGGGATGAAACAGCAGAACTGCAGCACTGTGGACTCTGTATTCTAACTCCAGTGAAAGGATACAGCATCGGTTGATGTGTAACCAACCCCATCCTGGGCTGGATCCAGAGCAGCATGGCCAGCAGAGCGTGGGAGGGGATTCTCCCCCTCTGCTCCGCTCTGGGGAGACCCCCCCTGCAG
>NW_010225554.1:4152-11332 GCF_000690775.1 Eurypyga helias | reverse complement strand
AGGTTGCCCAGAGAAGCTGTGGATGCCCCATCCCTGGGAGTGTCCAAGGCCAGGCTGGATGAGGCTTGGAGCAACCTGGGCTATGGAAGGTGTTCCCTGCCCATGGCAGTGGGTGGGGCTGGGTGGGCTTTAAGGTCCCTTCCCACCTGAACCAGTCTGTGATCCTGTGTAAATGGTGAGAGAGGGAGCAGACCAAAGGACTGTACTGCAGTGTAGTGTTGAATTTCCACCAGGTGTTTGGCAACCTGTGAGTCCTGAAGGCACCAGCCTGTTGCTGCTGCTATTACAATTGTAGCAAAAGCAACTTTAAACCAAGAGACGTGGAGAAAGTGAGGCACCTTGCTGCTCCTATTGTGTCCTTAAGCCATAGGCAGCAAGATACTAAGCTTTTGTGCTTGTCACTAGTGTGTAGGTTACGAGTTGTTGTCAAATACATCAATGCTGATTTTAAACTGCATGATAAGACTCCTTTGGCCTTGTTTGATCTTTGGTAATCAGCTGATTTCCGAGTATCGGAGAGTCAAATACTTTGTTTTTAACTTGTGACCTTTCTTCCGCTCTCCTTTTTCCCTCCTAGTGTGTTTCCTGCTTGTTAATACCCTGGTGTTCTCCAGCACTGAGTCCTGTTGTAAATAAACTGCACCAGAGGCCACTGTGATGTATCCATATCCTTTCATCTCTCCAGTTCAGCAGCAGTGAGAAGTTGGTGTGAGATTCATCCCCTAGAACTAGTTCTCCGGAATGTGTAAGTGCTTAGGGACTTCCTTGCTGGGAAGCAGCTTGTACTGAAGACCATGAAAAGCTCTTCAGGCCCTTGGAAGCGGGCTCCTCTCTGCTGCCACAAGGAAAGACCTCCTGAAATCCCAAGCAGTCGATCATACCGATCTCTCCCATTGATTCTCAGGCTTTCTTGGACCCAACGGCAAAGGGGCCGTTGGCAGTCCAGATCCACCGAGGGCATTGCAGCACAGCCAAAGGCTTCAGGATTTCTCCATGGAATCGTCTAATTGTCTCTGAAGTGCCCCTTAGGTTTGTTTTTTATATACAGGTTTCTTTTCCCCTAAGGCAGAGGAGGAATCGGCTTCATCGGGAGCTCAGGTTTCGTCTCACCAATGCCAGCCTTACGAGTTGAGCTGCCGGAACAGCCCAGATGCTTCTTTCCTGTCCAAAGTTCGGACATGACTGTCAAACAGAAAGGCGAGGGGGGACCGTGAGCTCCGTTTCAGGGCCTTGCAGCTTTCTTAACACTTCTTTCAAGTTCTCACTGACAAAAATAGCCTGGATAACCCCGTCTACTGCAGACACGTAACAGGCAGGGAATTCTGGGCCTGTGTTTCTGAGGAAGACCCAAGAGCAGCAGTAACAACTGGGTCTGCAGGCCGTTTGCCTGTTTGGCCATTCTCTGCCCCTGGCTTGCGTTTATGCTTCCCTTCTTGTAGCTGCTACACGCAGCTGAGCAGAGATCGGCGCCTTGGGGGTGAAAATATGTAAAAATCAGAGTAGATAAAACCCTGGAAGAGCTTGGAGTCAGTCCTGCTGGTGTCGATGGAGAGGTGCTCCCCCCAGTATTGGAGGAAAGACCTTGTTTTCACTGTCACTTCCTAGATGGTTTCGCTGCCTGCCTTCTGTATTTCCATGTACGCGCCATAGTTACACGGAGAGCTTTTCTTCAGGGTGAAATGATCCACAGTTTGTCCCGTTGCTTGCACCTACGAATCACTCTCGAGCGTAAGAGCAGACACGTCGTGGAGCAGTTTTCCTCAAGATGTTGCTGGTGGATGTCGGAAACCTTTCTTTTTCCCGCCTTGTGTCCATAACCCCTCGATGCTGTATGATGAAAGCAGTATTTTCACGCTGTTTTGCTGAGGCATAATTCCGTCGTCGGCTTGATTCGGGAGCTGCGGTGTGCGTCTGTGTGTGTACGTCCTGTGCCGAGAGCCGTCGTGAATTCTTGGAGAGGTGCAGGTGGGGCGAAGGGAGACAGCGTGAAGGGCTTACCCTGACGGAGAGCGGCTCACCTCCTCTGCTTCGCCTGTGAGCAATCGTGGCCTCGCTCCGTGTCCCTTCCCCGACACGTCAGGGTGGGAAATGCCTGAATTGGAGACAAGAAAGCCTCGTTCCAGGGAGTTCTCCTCTCTCCTGGCGCTTTGGCCATGGGCACTCAGGGGTTAAAAGAGCAATCGCTGACTCCTGGCGCTCCGTACATCACCGTGTTAATTAATCATTGCATTCGTTTGCTGTGACCTTGCTGTATCATCCACCCCTGGGTTAGTTGCTGATGGATTAAGTGGCTCTTCAGTAGTTGAGATGCAAAATAGCACTTTCCCCGGCTGTATCCCGAAGATTGGCACAACTCTTGATCCTTTCCGGATGATTCCTGTGTTCAGACTGTTCGAGATTAAACACTGCAGCGTGTGTGTGTCCGGGGTCCCTCTTCGCGGGGTAGTTAAGCATGTGCCTGTTGTCCTACTTCATGAATGACCTCGGGAGCGTCGCGTTCCTCCGTGCTGAGGTAACTCGGAGGGTCTGGCTTTGAACGATGCGTTGCGCTAACTCCCTGCATTCGCCTCTCCCGTTCTCCCTTTGCTTTTACAGTTTGCCAGACGTTCAAGAACAAAACCCCGGACGCCTCCGTGGGAAGCAAAAGAAAATCCGTTTTGCATTCTGTAGAAGCACCGGTGGAAAACAAATGGCTCTTCCCGAATCCTGCGGGCTCCCCGGAATTATATTTTGTTGTTAAAACATTCGAGAAGTGAGTGGAAAAAAATAAATATTTCAACAGCCGTGCCGAGGCTTGCGGCCGTCCGGAGACGCGCGTAGGGCTGGCCGCAGTCGCCGGGGGGGGTGGAATTCCTTTCGGATGCGTCGAGCCGCGTTCGTTTTTCAGGCTTTTACGTTTGTCTGAAAAATATTGATGCTCCTATTAGGGTTTCCTCTCCCTTTCCAGCGAGCTGCAAATGGGGCCGAGGGGAAGGGTTGCACGGCGCATGGTAAAAGTAGCTGCGGGGGGAAGGAAACGTTCTCCTTGACTCCTGATAAAGGGGAATGTGTCGATAATCCCCCCGGAACCTCCAACCTCTGGCAGCGTTGCACTGTCTGTAAAAGCAGATAAACAGCGGGATCTGAACTTAAAAGGACGCTGGCTTTACGCTGGCGCTCCTGACTGATTACAGACCTCTCCTGCTTTTGTTCCGATCGTTGGATTGAGGATCGGTGGAAACTTCCACAGTGGAAAATCCCAGCAGGAGAAGATACAGTGTGTGTCTGTGTGTGTGTGTATGGGGTGGCTGGTTTTTGCTGCAGGGTTGGCTTTTTAAATTTTTCAAATCGGCCCCAGGGCGGGTTTTGCCAGACGATACGTGCTGGACGAAGCCCCTGGGGACTTGTAGATTCCAGGAGCGTTGAGATGGTTGGAAAAAGACGTTTCCTGGATTGCGGAACTCTGTAGCTTTGCTCGGAGTACAGATCCTGGGAACGCAGAGCTCGGCTGCCGGTCTGGATGCTCTTCCTGCTGGTGGTTTGTTTAGCGACCAGGGTGATCGGTCACTACGGATGCAGACGCTCTGGTGAGACCCCCCCTGAAGTGCTGCATCCAGCTGTGGAGCCCTCAACATCAGAAGGATATTGACCACTTGGAGCGAGTCCAGAGGAGGCCACGAAGATGATCAGAGGGCTGGAGCACCTCTCCTATGACGAAAGGCTGCGAGAACTGGGCTTGTTCAGCCTGGAGAAGAGGAGGCTCCGAGGAGACCTCATTGCAGCTTTCCAGTATCTGAAGGGGCTACAAGGGTACTGGGAGAGGACTGTTTACAAGAGCCTGTAGTGACAGGACAAGGGGTAATGGGTACAAATTGAAAGCTGGAAGGTTTAGATTGGATATCAGGAAGGAATTCTTCCCACAGAGGGTGGGAAGACACTGGGACAGGTTTCCAGAGAAGCTGTGGATGCCCCATCCCTGGAAGTGTCCAAGGCCAGGCTGGATGAGGCTTGGAGCAACCTGGTCTAGTGGAAGGTGTCCCTGCCCATGGCAGGGGGTTGGAACTGGATGGTCTTTAAGGTCCCTTCCAACCCAAACCATTCTGTGATTCTATGATTCTCTGAAGTGGTTCCTGAAGTGCGTTGCTTTGCCTTGGCTTTGCTTTTGAGCCTTATTTTTCGTTCGCCCTGGTCCAGATGTGAAGTGGGTGGGAGATGATTCCAAAGCCGATGCTTATTGCAACACCCTCTGAGGGAAATAGAAGCGTTAGGCTACAGCCCAGAGTGACTTGTACACTGAGCTCCCAGTCAGGGGGCTCTCTGGGGCGTTGTTGCTGTGACAGATCCTGTCGGGAACACCAGTAGCCCGGTAAATACCACGCTGGGGCACTTGGGAGTGAACCTCCTTGCTTTCCCTCTGCAGCGCAGGGTAAAGCCGCTTGCTGTCTGCTCCTTCGGTGACACCGTCCCAAGGCTCTGAAAACTTATCAGTGCGCTGCCACCTTCAGTGGGTGGATCTTCAGTGAGCGTGGAACACCCGGAGGGCATGGGAACAGGGAGAGCAAACAGCTCTGTGCTGCTGTTCTCCACCTCCTCCACTTCAGCATGGATGGTTCTCCTTGGATCATAGAATCATGGAATGGTTTGAGTGGGAAGGGACCTCAGAACTGCCCCAGTCCCACCCCCTGCCATGGGCAGGGACACCTTCCATAGCCCAGGTTGCTCCAAGCCTCATCCAGCCTGGCCTTGGACACTTCCAGGGATGGGGCATCCACAGCTTCTCTGGGCAACCTGTCCCAGTGCCTCCCCACCCTCTGCAGGAAGAATTCCTTCCTGATGTCTCATCTCCGTCTCACTCTTCCCGGTTAAACCCGTTACCCCTTGTCCTGTCGCTCCCTGCCCTTGGGAAAGTCCCCCCCAGCTTTCTTGTAGCCCCCCAGGCACTGGAAGGGGCTCTGAGGTCTCCCCGGAGCCTTCCCTTCTCCAGGCTGAACCCCCCAACTCTCCCAGCCTGTCCCCAGGGCAGAGGGGCTCCAGCCCTCGGAGCATCTCCGGGGCCTCCTCTGGACTCGCTCCAACAGCTCCGTGTCCTTCTGCTGTTGGGGGCCCAGAGCTGGAGCAGAACTGCAGGGGGGTCTCCCCAGAGTGGAGCAGAGGGGGAGAATCCCCTCCCTCGCCCCCCTGGCCACGCTGGGTCCTCGGGGGTGCCTGGCCATCAGCCATTCACTGGGTTGAACTGGTGCTGAACCAGTCTAGACCTTCAGGTAAGGCCCCAAAACCAGTTCATGGTTGCCATTTCCAAGAAAACTTGGCCCTGGTGACTCGTAACACCAATCTCGGAGCCTGTCACTCTACTCACAGCCTGGAACTGCCCAAATCCTCCTTCCCCAGCTCTATCCCCTGCCCCGATCCATCCGGTAATGCTGCACCCTCAGCACTGTGTCTGTAAGATCCCGAACCTGCGGGATAGCGCATGGGTCTTCGCTCCGAGCTTTGCTGTTGGCTGCTTTTCCAGGTTACGCCAACCCTTCCCAGCCTGGCGGGGGGACCTCCTAACCACCGGCTGCTGTTCCCAGGAGGAAAAACTCTGCATGTGAGTTTCCCGGAGCCCACGCTTCTCTCCCGTGTCAGCCTCATCCTGTTCGTGTCTTGCTCCGTGTCCGTTTCTCCACCTTTCCCTCCAGGTCCGGAGCAGTCTGCGCAGGAAGGGTGTCAATCCGGCTTTTCCTGGGACATCCCCAGGCCTTGGGTTTTTCTGGTGCCTCACGGAAGCCTCTCATCATCCGAAATATTCCCCCATCCATTCTCCTCACTCCACGGAGGAGAGGGATGGTGCTTTCTCCACAGCTATTCCTTTTCCTCTCCGTGGTCGATGGCTCCCGCATGTGCAGAGACATCTGGAAGTGATAAATCCTGGCGCTCGGGCCAGTACGGAATCGGTGCTCTCTTGGACCATCTGTTCTCTCACACCCCAAATCCTGGGATTCCTCTTCCTACCCAAGTTAGGGAATATTTGCCCTGAAATTTTGCTTAACGTTCCAGGAGCAGATCCCAAAAGGGCTCCTGTAGCATCTTCCCAGAGTTCCAGGTCCTGCTTTCCCGCCCCAGTGCTGCTCAAGGCTCTGTGCCTATGGAAGGGTTAATCCAGGGCTGGATAAATGCAGCCATGGAGCCATAAATGCATATTTTTGAACCCAAACCGGGCTGGGAGAGATCTGCCTGGTGGTTTTATCCCCCCTTCCTTATTTTTCTCCTTTTCCTTCCAGCTAGCAAAGAGGCTGCGAGGTGATCCGAAGCTGGAAAACCCCGGCTCGGCTCGGGGGCTTCATCCCGGAGGATTTTTAACCTCCTCCAAGCCTCAGGTAGATGAGGCTGGATGGATGTGGGGTCGGGATTTTCTACGCTGATGGTGTCTCCCAGCTTGACCCTCCCTCCCTCCATCCGGGCTGTCCCACGTGCCTGGGGGGAGCGGCATGGGCCCCTTCCCGATCTCCGGGCGCTGCCGGGGAGCCTTGCTGCCTCTTTTTTTTTGCCTTCCAGTCACGCAGGTGCTGCGCTCGGCCCGGAGAAAGGGAACTTGTTTTCGGGGGCCCCAGGGGAGCAGCGTTGGCACATGCGTGGTCTGAGCGAAGGCAGGCGGCGGGGCCAGGGCGGCGGCTGCCGTCTTCCTCCCCGGGGTCTCTTACAGCGACCGCCCTGCGAGAACCCACCCTTCTGGGGTACAGAGGGGGGACCCCGTGCTGTTTTCGGGATGAGCAGGGCCGTGGTGCAGCCAGGCACTGCAGCAGGATGATTTGAGGAAGGATTGTGTTTTTGTCCTTACTCTGTTCCTCTCTGTTCACTCTGAAGCCTACTGATCACCCTGTCACTGCCAGCCCTTTCAGCAGAGAGACGTTTCATCTAGGGCTGGAGGAGGGGGCTCGAGTGTGCATTTAGGGTCCAGGCTGGACTCGGGGGTGGGCAGATCCAGGCCCCTCCCGCCTCCCCATCATCCCATCAGGTACCACGCTGAGGTATTTCCCTCTATTTAGTGTCTTTTGACTTTATTTTCACCGGATTCAGCCACGGTGGAGTGAGTGCCACCACCCCCCGTCGTACCCTTCCCCCCCCCCCCCTGCCACTCCCGTCCCTCCCTCCTCTTGCTGGCAGCTTTGGGGACACGCTGCGCTGGGGTGGCTTTGCCACCCCTGGGTACCACATCCTC
>NW_010225554.1:985-4126 GCF_000690775.1 Eurypyga helias | reverse complement strand
ACGGCCGCCGAAACTCCTGCCCGTGCTCGTGGATCCACTTATTTGCCACTGGAAGGGACAAGGACAAAGACCCCCGTCTGCCCCCAGCCCCCCTTTTCCAACCCCGCTCCACTATTGGGCTTGTTTATCCCAATTATCCAGGATTTTTCTGGGTCCCCAGTCGCTTTTGCCTCCCTGCCAGCCCCTCCTACCCCACGTCACCCCAGGCTGACATTGGGCACTGTCTCTCACCCCACTTGTCCCCGGCCAGGACGGGGCAGCCGGCGTGCAGGGTGTCCCCGTCACCGTCCCCGTTCCTCCGCAGGTTCCACCAGAAGAGCGCCGCGTTCTGGGGAGCAGAGAAGGGTTTGGCACCCCCAAAGCAGGTCTGGGAGCCCTGGGGTTGGGCTTTAGCACCCCAAAAGAGGCAGGAGCCCCAGAACTGGAGTTTGGCACCCCCAAAACAGATCTGGGAGAGATGGGGTTGGGTTTTAGCACCCCAAACCAGGCAGGAACCCATGGGTTAGGGTTTGGCACCCCTAAAACAGAGCTGGGTGCCCTGGAGTTGGGTTTTAGCACCCCAAAACCAGCAGGAACCCAAGGGTTAGTAAAACAAGCAGGAACCCATGGGTTAGGGTTTGGCACCCCTAAAACAGAGCTGGGTGCCCTGGGGTTGGAGTTTTAGCACCCCAAAACAAGCAGGAACCCATGGGTTAGGGTTTGGCACCCCTAAAACAGAGCTGGGTGCCCTGGGGTTGGGTTTTAGCACCCCAAAACAGAACTGAGAAGCCCATAATTGGAGTTTGGAGCCCCAAAATAGAGCTGGGAGCCCTTGGGTTGGGGTTTGGCAGCCCCAAAACAGAGCCACGAGCCCAAGGGCTGGAGCATGACACCCCTAAAACAGAGCTGGGAGTCCTGGGGTTGGAATTTTGACACCCCAAAATAGAGCTGGAATCCCCAAGGTTGGATTTGGGCATCCCAAACACACACATATAGGATCCCCAAAGCTGGGGTTTAGCACCCCAAAACAGAGCTGGGATCTGCAGGATTGGGGTTTGGATCCCCTCGAAGGAAGCCAGGGACTCCAGAACTGGGGTTTGGCACCCCAAAACAGATCAAGGAGCCCCAGGGTTGGGGTTTGGCATCAGGACAGCCTCAGCCATAGCAAGATGAGACACAGGAGTGCTGCGTCTCCCCTTCCCCACTCCCGGGGAGATCACGTGGGTCCCCCTCACCTTAACCACAGGCACGCTGAAGTTGGCGTAGATGAAGGCGGTGGAGCCGCCAGCCTCCACCGCGCTCAGCTGGAAAAAGAGTGAAAACATGAGCCACGGCCTTACCTCCGCCTTCCCATGGGATATGGCTGCTTTGCGTGGGGAAACTGAGGCACAGAACCTCCCTTGTTCTCCCACAGTGCTTCTCTCTCCTCGGCATGGCATGAGCTCTTAAATACTCTGCATTCACTGCCATTTAACACCCCACCAGGGTCTGATTTAGGGCTGCCCTCACCCTGCTCCAACCCCGTTCACTCTGAACCCTACTGATGACCGTGCAGGTGGAGTCTCTCTGGGCCTGGAAATGAGGAAGGACTCACGTAGATCATGACGGTGGCGATCCTGTTGCCCGACTTCATTCTGTAAAGGGGGCTCTTCCTGGACTGCCCCAAGAGCGAGGAGGTGGCGACAGTCAGTCCCGTGGGGACAGTCAGCCTCACGCTGACACGGCTCGGCCTGGGGCCACCTCATGCCCTAACAGAGCCGGTGACTCTGGGCTGCCCCCAGGGAAATGTCTCCCTCTCCTTTCCTTTATTTCCTTCCCTCTTTCCTTTCTCCCTTCCCAGGAACATCCCAGGAATCACCATGGGGACACCCCCAAGGGCTTCCCCCACCCAAGCAACCATCCCAGGAGCGTAACAAGGATCACCCCAGGGTCCACCTCCAGGGATATCTGAGGGACCATCCCAGGGACCACCCTGGGAGCCACCCCAAGGACAACCCCCATCTGGGAGCACCACCGGGACCTCCCCCCCAGGGTCCACCTCCATGAACATTTGAAGGACCATCCCAGAGACCACCCCAGGGACATCTGAGGGACCATCCGGGAGAACCACGGGGACAACCCCAGGGTCCACCTCCATCAACATCCAAGGGACCATCCCAGCGACCACCCTGGTGACCATCTGAGCGACCACCCCAACGCCCAACCCAGGATCACCCTAAGGACCATCCCAAAGCACCCTAAGAGCCACCCTGGGCACACCCCCGTGGCCACCCACGCAGCTCCCTGACCGTGGCGTGGTCGAAGTGGGGCTCGTACCAACCCCGTGGTTGCCCCCCTGCAGGTATTCGGCGTAGGGTGGCCGCAGGTCCAGGCCGGTGACGGCAGCGATGCGCAGCTCCAACGCCCGCACCGCCGGGTCGGCGGTGTCCTTCAGCCAGGCACTGCAGGAGCACCCTCACCTTCAGCCCCCCCAGATTCACACAAGGCTGGGTTTAAGAGGACCCTGGCCTCTCCCCAAGCATGGTTTCACTGCCCCCTTGGTGGTGGCAATGGGGCCATGGGGGTCCCACTGGCTGGAGGACAAGGGATGGCTTCTACCTCTTGCTTATCCGGTACTCGGCCTTCTGCTGCTTCTCCCCGGAGGCGACCACGGACCTCTGCAGCTGGAGGAGATGGGAGGGGGATGTTGCTGAAATGGGGCCCCCCGCACTAAGCAGGGACCCCCATCGGGGTTGAAACTGGAGGGTTTTGCAAAACAGCACCACCCCAAGGTGGATCAGCCGTTGGATCCAATGCAGTTGGGTGTCCTCAAGTCAAGCATGGCAGGGAAGGGGTTTGGGTGCATTCATGGACCTGGTTTCTCCCCAGAACCTTTTGGGGGACGGGGGTTCACCCACCCCAGGGTCTCACTGCAGAAGGTTTTGGCTAAGTCCTGACTTAAACCCCCTCCTATCTCCACATGGTGGTTGACCCTGGACCACCCGCTCTTGGGGCACCCTCCTCCAGGTGAGGGACACCCCAGGGGATGTGGATGGCTCACCCAGGGCCCTGCCAACCCCTTGATGGTCTCAGCCTCGTCATCGCTGATGAAATCATGGAACAAAGCCACGTAGGGTCGGATCCGGACCACCTCCTTCTTGGCAGGCTGGAGGAGGAGGTAGG
>NW_010225554.1:392-893 GCF_000690775.1 Eurypyga helias | reverse complement strand
GGGGGCCATGACACCCTCCTACCAGCCCCACCTGCCCCCCCGGGCGCTGGCACAGCTCCTCGTAGGCATCGCGGCTCTGCAGACGGGTGCCATTGGGGCGGCGCAGGGGTCCGGCACTCGCCACCGTCCCCGTCTCCAGCAGCTTCTCATACTTGGCCACGTTCCTCGCCACCCTTCGGTTACTGGGGTCTGACGGAGAGGTGGTGTGACCCGAAACGCCGTGTCCCCATCACCCACCCTTCCCTGGCATCCATCCCTGGAGAATTCCCTCACATGGGGGCAAGAAATGGGGTGAAGGAGGCCGGTGCTGTGCAAAGGTGATGGGGACACCCCAAAACTTCTCCCCTCCTCCTTCCGCATCCGAGGTTGCCCCACATACCGTAGTGGAGAAACTCCCTGGAGAGACTCAAGGCGTGGGAGATGTTTCCAGCCTGGATGAGGGGAGCGGAGAGCCCGTGAGCATCCCCCCGCCCACAGTTCGGCTCCACTGGGCACCGGGCA
>NW_010225554.1:0-232 GCF_000690775.1 Eurypyga helias | reverse complement strand
GTCGTAGGCCCCCTGCGAGGTAGCGCACCACCCGGTCCCACCGGCTGGGCCAGCCTGGCCTGCATCCCGTCCCCATCCCATCCTACGGCATCCCATCCTGTACCATCCCATCCCACCACTTCCTCATGCCATCCTGACCCATCCCATCCCCACGGCCATCTTCATCCCAATCCCACCCCTATCCCCTCTCATCATGTCACTCCCCTGTCTTATCCCATCCCATCCCATCCCA
>NW_010225553.1:13178-13599 GCF_000690775.1 Eurypyga helias | reverse complement strand
CCCATGGGAACCTCTGAGCAAGGATGAGGCCGACCCATGGTACTCCAGCACCTTCCTCACCCTGGGGCTCCTCATCTTCAGCAGACCAAGAGCTTCCCACTGTTGCTCCCCAGTTCTCCCTGGGGGCACCCAGGGCATATGCCAGCAGGTGAGGAAATACCTGCCCTTCCTCCCCATTTTCGCACCCACAGCCCCAGCCCAGCCTGCCCTGTGGCTTAGGGGTAACGAGGCTGGGGGGACCTGCTGGAGGAGAATGCAAAGGGTCATTAATTGAGAACTTCCTGTCTGGCTCGCAAGGGAGTCTGGCTGCCTTTTTTTTTTAATCAAGGTGTTTTATTGCAAGTGGCACATCCAAACTAAGGGTGGCAAAGAAGCTGGGGGGGAGCCAGTAGCCTCCTGGGGGGGGCAGGGGCAACGTGGG
>NW_010225553.1:12733-13080 GCF_000690775.1 Eurypyga helias | reverse complement strand
CTGGAGGATGCGCAGTGCAAGGGGATGGGGGGCGCAGTGCAAGGGACAGGAGGGAATGTGTTTTCCTGCCCTCCCCCATCACAGGGCTGGCTCCAACTCTCCGCAGGCCCCTTGCGATGGGAAGGGAGCCCCTCCTGCTCCCTGGCTAGCCGGAGGGTCCACTGCCCCACGTGCACAGGCCACCCCCAGTTGTCCCCAGTTTTGAGGGAGGGCATGTCCTAAGCTCATCCCCCAACCCAGGGCAGCTCATGGGGCACACTCCGGGTACCTCTGGGACAGGAGCCCTGGCCCAGGGGACAGTGGTGTCCAGGGCCCACTGCTGCTCAGCTGCTTCCACAGTTTTCCCC
>NW_010225553.1:12431-12719 GCF_000690775.1 Eurypyga helias | reverse complement strand
GGTGCTGCCCCCCATGCACACGCATATGTGTGGATGCCGGCACCCTGGACTGGTTTGCTTGGGGTTGCACTGGCTGCTGGTGACCCCGAGTTCACTGTGACAAAGGGGACGTGCCGGAAAGGCTACTCCTTGTCGGGGCTCCAAGAAAACGCTATTCCCAGCCAAATTCCTTGACACTTTCTTTTTTACTCAGCTCCGGTTGGAAAAGCACCGGGGACCGAGGGACTTCCCTCTGTGCCGGTGACTCAGGTGGTGGTCACGCGTGACTCAGCTGCTGGCGGCGTCCCC
>NW_010225553.1:11997-12198 GCF_000690775.1 Eurypyga helias | reverse complement strand
AATAAATGACGTGACAGGCAGCGGGGCTGGGTGGGATTGAGCATCCTGAGCTGTATCCATCAGGTTTTCCTAAGGGAATACTCTCCCACCTTGCCAAAGCGGGTTTTTGAGGCTGAAAAACCTGTTTTCTGGCATAAGGAAAACCTGTGTGCCCACCGAGCTGGTGGTCCCAGCGCCAGCGGGCAGGATGCGGCCTCGTTC
>NW_010225553.1:11341-11950 GCF_000690775.1 Eurypyga helias | reverse complement strand
CGCCAGCCCGGCGGTGACACTGCGGTTCCCTGCTGCCACCTAACGGGGACAGACCTCCCCGCAGCGGGAGCGGGATAACCCCTTCCCCGGGACCCCGTGGGATGCAGGTCACTCGTGGGCTGCATCCTCCCGACAGATGCGCCGGAGCAAAGGGCTGTGGGGTGGGGGTAGGGCGTCCTCTGTGCTGTGGGGAAACTGAGGCACGTAATAGGCTGATTGCACTGGGGCTGGAATGGGATCCAAGTGTCCTGGAATGGGATCCAAGTGTCCCGTGGGTGCTGCTGGGTACTCTCCACCCAGGCTGGCTGCACCCACCTTGGGGTGGGAGCAGCGGATTGAGCCCAGCTGGGGACCCACGGAGGTGTGAACTGGGGCAGCTGGTCCTTGCCCTTCAAAGGCAGAGTGGGCAGGAGCCAGCCCTGGCTTGTTGCTGCCCCACACCCTGCCCCACGGGGCTTCAGACCCTTCCCTTGCCCGCAGGCAGGATCTGCCCCTCCCCAGGGTGAGTCTCAGCATCTCTCCTGGGGGTGCAGGATGCTGGGGGGGTGAGGAGCTGCTGAGGTGGGCTGGGGGGTAAAGTGGGGCCATGTGGGGCTGAAATGCAGCCCC
>NW_010225553.1:10658-11299 GCF_000690775.1 Eurypyga helias | reverse complement strand
AGGCTCCACACGCCTTGGGATTTGCTTCCCAAGGGGTGCAGAGCAGCGTGTTTGTCCCTAGCAGGGGACATCCAGACACGCGGTGTGTCCCTGACCCCGCGATGTGGCTCACCCATCCCTGGGCTGGGTGGGAAGTGACATCCAGCCCGGCCAGGGGATTAGGGCCGGCTATAACGGGCCGGGTGGTCACTGGTCGTTCCCGGCTCTGGTTACTCGGCACCCGGCCTGGGCGCTGCCTGGCGATGCTGTGGGGGGGGTCACCTTTCAAATGGCACAGACACACTGGCAGGGGAGCTGGGGGGGGCATGAAGGGAGGGGTTTCTACCCATGGAAGCCACCGTGGGGCTGAGAATCCCACCCCTCCATGCCCCAAAACCCACGTGGGGGGAGTGGGAGGTGGTTACCCCCATGGCTGGCATCCCGTGCGGTGCCTGCCACCTTCGTGGCTTCGTTGGGGGGGGACAGGAGTCTTCCTGCGTGCTCTGGTCCCTCCCCATCCATCAGGATTGCAGCTGGGTGGGAGTTTGCCAGGCTGTCACCCACCTTCCCAGCTGGATTAATCTCTCCCTTAGCAACTGCTCATCCCTACGTAGGTGCCGGAGCCAAAAGAGGCACACGCGTGTCCCCCCTCGGAGGGGAGT
>NW_010225553.1:10359-10563 GCF_000690775.1 Eurypyga helias | reverse complement strand
AGGGAGAACACCCCTGCACCAGCCCACCCCCAAGGCCAGCACCCACGCATCACCCTTAGGCTGTATTTAAATCACGAAGGGTCCCAGCCTCATGGCATCCTTGGGGTGCATGGGATGGGAGGGGGTTTCCCTGAAAATTTAGGGAAGGGTCTTGAGGATGTGGCTGGTTTCACCCACTGCACCGTGTGCTCACGCTGTGCGACA
>NW_010225553.1:9406-10236 GCF_000690775.1 Eurypyga helias | reverse complement strand
GTGCGACCCCCTTTGAGGTGTAAGGGTGATTAATTGCCCCCAAAACCTTCCTCCCCTTCCTCCACCCCAGGCTGAAGGGAGCCAGCGTGGCCGGATTGGTCCCACTGCACGGCTGCAGTGAGGGCAGCTGCCACGGGAAGGCACTGGTGGCTTTCCCTGGAAAACAGGGATGTGAGATACTGAGTCCAGATCTGAGACTGGAGTCCTGGTGCGGGGAGCGTGGGCTGGGCTATGCGGCAGCCTGGGGGTCCCGGGGGGGGCTGGCCGTGCTCCCACGGGACCCATTCCTCCCCGCTCCCAAACCTGGCCAGGGCTGGCTTTTGATCCTTGCTGCCCAGATTTCTCCAGATCGCTTTTCAGCGCTCAGTGAAAATCAACCCCCGGGCTGCGCCCCCTCCCCTGGACCCCACAGCCCAAACCCCTCGCAGCTCACCTCGCAGCTCAACAACGCACCCATCTCTGTCTCCCCACTGCTCCCAGGGGACGGGGGGCTTTGCTGGACCCTGCTACAGACAGTGCACGGGAGAACCCCCCGGACCCCTCGCCGGGGGTGCAGTGAGCCGTGCCGTGCTGGCATGGCCGGATCACCCGGCCCCGGAGCTTGGGGCGAGCTTTGGCTGCAGAAGGGTGGCTGGGTGGCACAGGCTTTTTTTATTTATTTAATTGGCTTATGGTGTGAGGAACCGTGAAATCTGGGCTGTGTTTTATTACAGCGCGTATTGCGCCGGACAAGAAGGAGTAATTAAACGTGTGCTGCTGCTCAGCCCCTGTTAGAATCACAGAATCGTTTGGGTTGGAAAAGAACTTTAAGATCAAGGACAACCACTAAC
>NW_010225553.1:8596-9191 GCF_000690775.1 Eurypyga helias | reverse complement strand
GCGACTGACCCCCCCCTCTCTGCACCCGCCTTTCAGGGACTTGGAGAGAGCGATCAGGTCATCCCTGAGCCCCCTCCTCTCCAGGCTGAACCCCCCAGCTCCCTCAGCTGCTCCACACAGGAATTGTGCTCCAGTTTCTCTTCTTCCCCTCCTGGGCATGGCTTGCCCCTAGCTGTTAAAGACCCCCTCTGTCACCAGGCTGGGGGGCTCTGCTTCAGTGTGGGTGTCCCCATGTGCGCCAGTGGCTGGGGATATGTCCCCTCCACACCAGCATTCCCAGACCTGCCTTCCTGGGGGTCCAGTGCCCAGTGGGTGCTGATGGGGTGCCAGAACCTCCGGTGGGAGCCTGGTCCGAGCAGGGGTTTGGCTGCCTGGGAATCGATCGGGTTGTGGGTGAGAATTTGTTATTAGTTAATTTTAACAGCTTGGTCAGAGCAGTTTCTCTGTGGGAAGCTGCTCTCTCGGCAATAAAAGTCTCTGCGGCTGATGGTGCCATCCCATAATTTCTGGGTGCAGCGGGGCCGATTACCCTGCAAGGGCTGCGGCTTCACCCGCTGTCGCTTCGCAAAGCCACGGTGCTGAGCTTGATGCGGGC
>NW_010225553.1:8050-8575 GCF_000690775.1 Eurypyga helias | reverse complement strand
GGGGGGGGGGCTGCTCCCCACTCCCTGATGCTGCTGGGCTGAGCACTGGAGTGGGAGGAGAAGCCAGGAGTGGGGCTGGGGGCACGGGACCCTCGCTGCCCTGACATGCTGCTTAGAAGTGAGCTCCTTCCTGGCTGGCTGCTTCCTCCATAGCATGGTCCTGCCATCCCGGTCCCTCCCCGGGTCTTGTCACGGTGGGTCCTGGTGCTGCCGGTGCTGGGAAGGAGAAAAAGCAGGGCTGAGCACTGGAGTGGGAGGAGAAGCCAGGAGTGGGGCTGGGGGCACGGGACCCTCGCTGCCCTGACATGCTGCTTAGAAGTGAGCTCCTTCCTGGCTGGCTGCTTCCTCCATAGCATGGTCCTGCCATCCCGGTCCCTCCCCGGGTCTTGTCACGGTGGGTCCTGGTGCTGCCGGTGCTGGGAAGGAGAAAAAGCAAGTAATAATAGTAATAATAATAATAATAATAAAGGGTTTCAATACTGTGCAGCTGTGAACTCTGCAAATGGAGCGAAATGTGGAGGCGCT
>NW_010225553.1:4513-7998 GCF_000690775.1 Eurypyga helias | reverse complement strand
GGGGGGGGCTGCTGGTGGCTGGGGTGTAGGTACAGACACGCGGGGCTGTGCGTGTGGGAGGGATGTAGGACGTGACTGGGATGGGACACGGGGTGACGCTGGGGGAGATGGTCCCTCCTGGTGCAGACATAGCCATGAGGATGGGGAATCTCTTGGGATTCCACTCCACGGTGCAGCATCCATCTCACCTCCTCCTGAGCCCTTCTACGCTTTCCCAAAGCCGCTTGCTTGCACGGAGTGGGTGGGGGGCTTTTCCCGGTGCAGCCCCTCTCGTTGCAACCCCCGATCGATGAAGAACATAATTACTCTTGCAAAGGCAAATCCGTGTCGGCATCGACTGTTTGGTTGCGCTCCAAGGAAGACAGTGTTTCCTTGCAAAGTATGAGGCCATGAATATTTTATGCCCGAGGAGGATATTTCTTTCAGGAGGTTGTTGCATGAATTATGGAAAAGTTGGGAGGAGAAGATGGGTGTTATTTTGACGGGGTTGGCTCCGTGGCGGAGGCTGCCCGGGCACCATGGGGCTTTGCTTGCAGCAGGCGGGGAGGGGGCTGGAGGAGTCCTTGGTGCCGATCCATCCCGACTTGGGATGGTTTGATTTCCAAGCTGGGGCATGCACACTGAACGGGGCGATTTTTGCACGGGGGCGGATGTGGGATGAGAGCCCTACCTGCTGGCTTGGAGGCCTTTGGGAGGGGTACGGGGGCTTCCCTGGGTGCCTGGGGGGGGAGAAGCAAAGCAATGGCAGCCTTGCTGGCCTGCTCCATGCTCTCTTCCTTGTTTTCCCCCATCTCCTGCATATCCTCGTGCCTGGCTGGGGGCTTGAGATGCTGATGCTCCACGCTGGGACCCTCCAGCATCCCACTGCTTCCCAGCACCGGTCCCTCCCTGCCGGCTTGGAGGCTGTTTCTGGCTGGGAGCTGGTCACGTCCTGCTCTCCGGTCAGCCCTGCCTTGCACCCTGGGTGCTGCTGCTGCTCTGCTCCGGCATGGCTGGCCGGGAAGGACGAGTGGATAAACTCTCTGCACCACCACTGGCTTTTGCTTAGTTAATACGTAAAGATTTTCCTCTAATTGTGCTGTTGGTGCAGAGGGAGTATGTGCTGTCTGGCCGTCACAGTTAATTTTACCACCAAATGTGCTCTCTCCTTCCTTTTTCTCCTCTCTTTTTCCTCCCTGAAGAAAGCATTTCCAGCTGTCCATGATCCCTGCGGGTGGAAAAACCCCTCTTGCATCCTAATGGAAGTAGAGATGGAGCTGTCTGTTCCTTGGGACCCCTCCCATGCCAGGGTTGGGGGACAGGGCTGTGTCCCCAGGATGTTGCAGTGGGGACAGGGAGTTTTAGAGGGGGAGGGGGAAGGAAGGTGGGTCCAGGGGAGCAGGGCAGCATCGCCCGGCCCCCGCTGCCTCTGAGGCTACGTGGGGGGGTGATTTCTGTGCCGTGCCAGGCTCTTGCTGCCAGATGAAGCTTTAAAAAGAGGATGGAAATAAAAGCTCCACCTCGCTGCCCCCAGCCCTGCTTGAAGCAGGTGGAAGTGGCTTCTGCTTGGCGCAATATTTAGCCAAACTCACACAGCGGCACTAACGGCACTCGCTTGGGCAGCTCCGCATCTCCTGCCCCGCGTCCTTCCAGGGCTTAACAACCCTCTTAACAACCCTTGTCGGCTGCGGGTCTTTGCCCCAGCAGCAGGACAGCAGCTTTGGCCAAAGCTCCATCGCCAGCATCCCCAAACCTGTGCTGCGGGACGTGGTGTGATCTGAGCACGGGTGTGATGAGTTTGAGCTGCCTCATTACCGGTTCAGCTGTCGGTCCTGTGCTCTCTGGTGCACCAGCAAAAAAAGATGCTGAAGGTGCACAACGAGAGATTTCCAATGTATCGTTGTGCCTCGGCTCTTCGTGTTTCTGTATTGTTTAGACCCAAAATCCGGAGTAATCGCTTGCCCAAAATAGCCTCTGGCTGCTCAGGCGTATCCCTGGGCCTGTGCCACGTGAGCCCTCGCTCTCTGACACGCAGCAGTTCCTCCGAAACCCGGGAATCTGTCACGGCTATTTCATTTTTAAGGACTGTTTAAGGGTTTTAGCGTTGAGGGGGGACGGCTGGATGTCAGCGGGAGGCGAGAGCAGGAAGGTGCCGCAGGGTGTTTGCTGCTGCTCTGTGTTAGCTGGAGAAGCATTGACAGTTCGATGGTGTCGGGGCCAGATCCTGCCCCAGAGAGCTGCTCGTGGGATGAGAAACCTCTCTTCTCCCTTTTTCCTTCTGTTGCCCATCAACTTTTTCTGGGAGGTGGGAGCAACCTGGGAAGGGAGGAGAGCTGGGTCCGTTTCCAGTTCTCTTTGCCTCTGGGTGAGGTCCGGCATCTCACTCAGCTGTGGATCCCGGTAGGGAGAGGGGAAATAAATTAAATCAACGTGTTTTATCAAAGTGTTTGGGTGTGTGCCCATGGACGACTCTGACACTTTCTGTCCGGAGATGTCCCTGCTTGTCCCATGTTGGCAGTGGGTAAGATGACCCGGTGCTTTTTGTGCCACCAGCTTGGTTGCTGCTGTGAGAATGAGCCCCAGGGAATTAGGACACGGCTCCTCTCATCCTCCTTTATAAGCTACGGCTTCCAACTGGAATGGGACCAGCTCCCCAGTTAGCTTGAGTGGTTTAAACTGGAGAGTGCAGCTGACAGCAGCCCTCCGGCACTCTCCTGAACAGCAAAGTGGGGTGCGAGGCTCCTGCATCCCCTCTCCCCTCCTGGCATGGCTGTGCCGGAGCAGCAGCCACACGAGGGAGGCAGGACATCACGGGAGGATGGAGCTGCCTGATGGCCGGAGCAGCGGGATGGAAACCCCCTTTTTATGAGGGTTATGGCTTTTCTGTGTCTTCCCAGGGAAGGGCTGCGGGGGCAGGGCTTGGCCCCAGATGGGTATTACCTGGGGATACAAGTTATGGGTCGCAGAGGGAATAAACGCAGCCCAAGTGATGCTGGGAGTGCGGAACGGTGCCAAGTGCATGGTGAAACGTCCCCCCGCACAGGCAGCACGTGCTGGGTTAGCGAGTTTCCGTCGCTTATTTAATGGAGTAAAACTCCCTGTTGCCGGAGCCTCCGGTGCCCACTCGCATGGTCCGTCCCGAGGGCAAAGCCGGCAGCTTTTTCCTTGGCTCGGGTCTGAGCCCGGCTAGATCCATCAGTGCGCTGAGCTGTGCCGGCCTCTGCCCAGCGCCTGGGGTGCCGTGTGGGTGCCGAGGGCCCGTGGGTGCGTGGGGCTGATGCTGAAGGCTGTCTCCTTCCCCGCGCTCTTGCCGTTAGGTGGAAGTGTTGCCGAGGAGAAGAGAGCTGGTGCTGCCCGACGCCGGGCTCCGAGCGGCCAAAGCCAGGCACCGGCCCTTTGTCCTCCTGAACCACAGAGGCAGTGAGGCCCGAAGGGGAAATTTTAGGCTGGTTACACCCAGGAGAAAGGAATAAAATCCCCAGAAGAAGCTCTGACACTGCAGCTGG
>NW_010225553.1:2299-4469 GCF_000690775.1 Eurypyga helias | reverse complement strand
TGCCCTCGGAGCGCGGCTGCATCCACAGTGCTCGCTCCATCCCTTCCAGGGCTGGCATGGGTGTTTGGGTTTTTTTGGGGCAGGGGGGAAAGCCCACAAGCCCAGGGAATGTCCCCCCTTGCTGGCCTCCAGCAAAGAGGCATGTTGGGGTCTGGCGGCTTGGCCCCAACCAGGGTTTTTGGGGAGGGGGGGGTCGCACATCGGGCAGGTGGGATACAGTCAGGACTCCGGGCTGCAGGAAAGCTGCTGGTGGGGGCTTGGCAGCCCCTGATGAGGGCAAGGGGCAGCGAGGGGGCTGCCGGGGAGCTGGCATGGCCACAGCAGCCTTCCTCTTCAGGAGCAGGAGCTGTCGCTCACAGCCTGCAGCCGAATCATCCCTCTTTCATTGCTAATTCCTCCCCGCAAGCCTGGATGGGCATTTTTTTCCCCCCCATTTCTTCAAAATGCAACTCTCTCCATCGAAATCTGGTTAGTCATGAAGCGTATAATGAGTTTTATATATATTTAAAATGGTCTGACATTCGGCATCCCATTATCCTCACTCCTCGAGAGAAACATGGACTCGATGTGTGAATGTTGATCCAATAAGAGCGCAGTCAGTACCGTTTTTGCTCTCTGAAATATCCATATCTATTACCCATATTCATGTGCTGTTTGTGTGTAGGAGTCTTTTTCTTGTGGTAAGAAATCCAAGGCTGTGAGGCTTTTTTTTCCCTGGGCCTGCTATTTAGATATTTTTGGGGACAAGACGAATTATTCCGTCGCTTGATTTTACTTTGCAATTTTGTTTGTTCCTTCTTCCTCCAGTAAATCCCATCTCCAGCTCCAATTGCCCAACGCAGCAAGGCTTGGTGGCTTTTTGCGAGCAGCTCACGCGATTTCTGCTGGCGACCAGCTGTGGAGGGGGCTGAGCCTGGGTCACCCCACTTGATACCCCACCAGAAACAGCCTACAAACTTCCAGCAGAGACTTTTCCCATTCCCCATCCTCTCACTGAAGCTCTTTTCTGTCTGAGGTCAGCGAAAACCTTGTTTTGCTGAAAAAAAAACCCTCAGGGAGCAGGACAAAAGCATCAGAGTGTTCTTCTCTCCTTCTTTTTCCCTCTTAAATCCTGTTCCTCTTTTCTTTTTCTTGCAAACTGTCCTTTTGCTTCCTCCTGTGTCACCGGCACCGAGCAGGAGCCCTTGACTTGCCAGAGCCCGTGTCCCTTCATTGCTGCTCCTCCCAGGGACAAGTGGGACACCGGAAAAACATCCTCAGCTCCCCCCTCCCCTTCAAACTTATTTTTCTTTAAACACACATGAAAATAGCTCTTGCTGGGACTCCTGCTTTTTAATTGTGTAGATATTACAGCTAATTACAGTTCTATTAATATTTCACTTTGAATTAAAGATTTATTTTCCCCAACCTTCTATCCAGGAGGGAATTAAATCCACACCCAAGGCAATTGCAGGCACTAGAAACTCAACCCACGGATGAAAAGGGCTGTGTGTGATTCCCGTGCCTGTGTCCCTCGGACGTGAGTGACCCGTGAGGAGGCAGGAGGTGCTGGTGGCGGCTTGGCCATGAATTATTCAAAGCCCTTCTGCATAGCTGAGCGGGAGAGTCCAGTCCATAACTGTGGTTTCGTGTTTTTCTATATTTAAAAAAACCCAAAACAACAATAAAAATTGCAAGCAGCATGTCTCCCTGGTAGTGCTCGGTGGCTTTAGCAGTGGGCACGGTGACTTTCCTGGACGGATGGGGACCAGAGCCTTGGGAGGCTGGATGCTACACCCCTGGAGCTGTGTCCGTGGGAGACAGCCGTGTGCTGAGCAGGCTCGGGGCGTGCCAGAGCCTCATGCCCAGGGGTCTGCAGGCCCTGGGGGTTTGGGCAAAGGCTGCCAGTGGCCCTGGAGATGCTGGAGCACTCTGCAACCCTTGGATGGACGTGCACATGGAGCTGGGAATTGGCTTGGGATGCATCACTCCAACCCTGTCTCCGGGATGGGAGAGGCAGCGACTCCTCAGTTCCCTTTGCTTTGAGCCTGATGAAGCCGTATCGATCCTGCGGAGGACGGTGCTGCTTCCATTTGCTGACGGTATCGAACTATCCTGGAGTATTTGATCATCTTTTGACCCACGTGCCGAGGAGAAGCCCTGGCCGCAGCAGCGGTGACCTTTGTGGGAT
>NW_010225553.1:1634-2289 GCF_000690775.1 Eurypyga helias | reverse complement strand
AACCCCACGCGAGCTGCTTCCCTGGGATCGCTGGGACATCGCCTGTCCCCCTTCAGCCACCACGGCACGGCCTTTCCCATCGTGCCAGGGGGGAGCTCAGCAGCATCGTCCTGAGCCCCGTTTCCAAATGTTAATTGTGTTTTGACGTTCTCGATGGTGACACGAGCGCTGATGACATTTTGGCTTCTGGCTGACGGCAGGGAGAGGGGCGTGAGAAGAGGGGGACACGCGGCCCACGAGGCTCTGAGAGAAGAAGAGATGCTGCCAGCTGCAGGCAGGGTGGCAAGAGCATCCCCCAAATCCCTGGTACTCAGCTCTCCAAGGCTGGGGGTGATTATTTTCCATCAGAGCAGTGAGCACCAAGCCTCCCTGGGTGAGCAGGCTGCCGGAGCAATTCAGGGGATGCTTTAGCCCAAACTTCTGCATAATTTAGCCCAGACACCCTCTCCCAGAGATTCTTCGGGACCTGGACAAAGCAGAGCAGGCTGGTCTGGTGTCCTTGTGCAGGAGGAGGCAGAGCCCTGCCCCAGTGCTGCAAGACCCCAGGCTGCGAGCGGAATGCCCTCGTTTCTCCTCGAAGGAAGAGCACGTGTCTTAGAAATCCCCCCGGAGCCGCGAGCGCAGAGAGCTTGACCTCAGGGTGCCTCTGAGAGCT
>NW_010225553.1:869-1620 GCF_000690775.1 Eurypyga helias | reverse complement strand
GCCCGGCTTACCCTGCCGTGGCTGGAGCCCCCTCAGCCCTGGCTCGTGTGTGACCCACGAGCATGGGGCACTGGCTGGTGCCACTGGTGTGCCCTGTGGCTCTTTTGGGTTTGGGGCAGGTGGGCAGGCTCCTCTCCTCCCTGGAGCTTAGCGGCCCTAAGCACTGATGGGTGCAGACCCTTCCCCGCCCCCCTCACCCCATGTTGAATCTCTGTCCTACATCGTGCCGGTTCAAATAGCCCCTCGGATCACCCGGTGATCCCAGGTGTGGGTCCTTGGTTGTGTCCTGGGGGGCTTTCCCAACCCCATTGCAGTGTTTTATCTGCTACTCGTGGTGGGGTCGACACGGCTCCTGGACGTTCAGACCCTCCCCAGCCCAGGGCTGCTCTGCTCCCTGCGCAGAAGGGTTTGGGTGAGTTGTCACCCCCTGAGAGCACAGCTAAGAGCTGGGCTGTCACCATCACCCAGCCTTCTGTCCCCCCCCCATCAGCCACAGCGCTGAGCTCCTTTTGCTTCCATTCCTGGGGAGGTGGCATCAGTGCTGGCGTGGCTGAGGGTTACACCCCCTGTGTGCACGTGTGGGGGGGCTGGATGGGGTCCCCCTCCTGGGTCTGCCCTCCCTTGCACTAGAGCAGACTAACGATGAGAACTGCCCCGACTCTCACTGTAAATGAAATCGCTGCCTGGTCTCTCCGCAGGAGAGTGCTCCGGGCATGATCCCGTGAGCATCTGAATCCATGGGCATATTGCC
>NW_010225553.1:0-857 GCF_000690775.1 Eurypyga helias | reverse complement strand
GCAAGAGGGAGGCTGGCCAGCTTTTCAGGCAAGTGCATCTCGCTGGAGATCACGTAGCTCCTTCAAAGGCCCAGCCAGGGCGTCGTGCTGGGAGCCAGACAGCCCTGAGTCCTTCCAGAAAACCAGCTCGTCTCCAGCCTCCGAAACAGGATCTGGAAGACAGGGCTGGGATGACCAGTGCCGAGCTCTTCGCAGCAGCACCCACCCTGCTCGGGACCCAACTAGTCCTATACCAGGGCTGGTATTTCCCTATTCCAAGCAAGCAACACGAAGGGAAGATGAGGCTGGAAATGTGTATTGGAAGGGCTGTGCTTTGCTTTTTTGGTGCTTGGAGGGGCAGAGAGCCCTCCCCACAGCCAGGTCCCCCTCTCTGGGGTCCCCACACGGGCCGGGTGCTCTCGCAGGGCAGGTGTAGTCCCTAATCGCTCCGGTGACCGATTATCTCGGAGTCATTACCGTGATGGATCGGAGCAGTTAATGTGTCAATGGCCATTACTAGGGGGCTGTGTTTTCCCTGGATTAATGAATTGACACACCACGATGGGCTCCTCGGAGCTGCTGGGGCCTGGGGGGTGGTTTGATAGAGCAAGGAGGTGATGCATGAGCCGTGCTCCACGGGCACGTGTGCGGAGCGGGGTGTCTGCATCGTTTTACGCCAGACCGAAGAGATGGGCAACGGTTTGGGGTGAGGTGGCTGCGGTGAGAGCTTCTTCCCTCGTTGCTGCCCCATGGAGCTGCTCCCACGATGAGGAGAGGGAATTTGGGGATGGCTGTTAGTGCACGCAGTGGGAGCCGGAGCCTTTGAGCATCCTGGCGTGGGGGACCCCTCCCCTGCCTACACCACGCATCGTGCTCCT
>NW_010225552.1:0-26596 GCF_000690775.1 Eurypyga helias | reverse complement strand
AGATGTTAAACAGTACAGATCCCAGAACTGATTCCTGAGGAATGCTGCTCATTACTGGTCTCCACTCAGACATTGAGCCGTTGACCACCACTCTCTGAGTGCAACCATCCAGCCAGTTCTTTATCCATCGAGCAGTCCATCTGTCAAATCCATGTCTTTTCAAGTTTAGAGACAAGGATGTAGTGTGGGACAGTATCAAAGGCTTTGCACAAGTCCAGATAGGTGTCATCAGTTACCCCTCCTCTACCCACCAAGGTTGTGAGCCCATCGTAGAAGGCCACCCTATTAGTCAGGCATGATCTGCCCTTGGCGAAGCCATGTTGGTTGTCACCAATCACCTCCGCATTCTCCATGTGCTTTAGCGTGATTTTCAGGAGGAAATCATGATCTTGCTCCATGATCTTGCCAGGCACAGAGGTGAGACTGACTGGCCTGTAGTTTCCTGGGTCCCCTTTTTTCCTTTTTAAAGACTGGGGTTATGTTTCCCCTTTTTCAGTCAGTGGGAATTTAACCAGACCTCCATGACTTTTCAAATATGATGGACAGAAGTTTTGCAGTCCCATCCGCCCGTTCTTTCAGGACCCACAGATGTATTCCTTCAGGTCCCATGGACTTGTGCATGGACTTCAGGTTCCTCAGGTGTTCCCAGACTTGATTCTGACTGACCATGGGTGGCTCTCCATTCTCCCAGTCCCTGAGGGCCTCATCCACTTGCTCATCCTGCCAGGCGGCCTGTAGCAAACTCCTACTACTGTATCCCCTCTTCCTGCTCTCCCTTTAATCCTGACCCATAAGCTCTCAGTCAGATCCTCATCCATCCTCAGGTGGAGTTCCACCCACTGCAGCTGGTCTCTGACATAGAGAGCAATCCCCCTTCATGTATCCCCTGCCTGTCCTTCCCAAAGAGCCTGTATCCTTCCATTCTAACAATCCAGTCACAGGAGCCATCCCACTATGTCTCCACAATGACAATGAGGTCACAGCCCCTCATGCGTGTGCACGCCTCTAGATCTCTTGTTTACTTCCCATGCTCCTAGCACTTTCAAGTTTTTCCTATGCCTTACACTGTAGGGCATTGAAACATATATAATTTCCACAGGTGTAGTCAAGCCAATCACAATTATCAATTCATTCCACACCTTTACATGTTCCTGTTAGTTCACTGTGTTAAGCCAAATCATGGCAAAGAGACCTTTAGGAAATAGTAGGATCAATTTGCCCTTGCGGTATATCTCTCAATTTTTCCAACTTCCCTCACATTATACTACATGGTTGCTGTGTTTAATTATAGACATTAATAATTTCTCAGTATGAAACAGACCCATGATTTTAGCTTAGATGCTAATAAGTTGAGTTTGATAGCATGAAAAAGAAAAACTCCAAACACATGTTGTTAAGGTTAATAACCCAGTAGTCTACCAAAGAAGCTCCATATCCTAATTCGAATTGGTTATCTGAATAGTTTCATTACAGGATGCTAACTGAATCAAGCCCACAGTTTTAAAGTGATCCAGAGAAATTAATTTGCTGTTCTATTTATGAAGTTAAAACATCTGTACACTTTGTAACTTCCTATCAATTTGTTAGTTAATTTATAAATGTTCAAGAAATTTAAAATAAAGTTGGATACAGAGAAAGAGTCCAAATATATCAATGAATCTTTACAATTAAGAGGAATAGAGCTCCCATTTTAGCTAATTCCTCCAAGTGAATTCAATTTAGACTTAAGTATACAGAAATTATACTTAACTTTCAGACAAAGTAAATTTACACAGGGGAGAAGTCTGGTGGTGAGAATGGTTTTGGGGAAGATAGAGGTGGCAAAAGAAGAAGGGAACACATTGGCTGAGCAGTAGTGCCACAGCAAGCTCTAATCACTCTTCACATGAATAAATCTCTCCTTTTGTTGAGTCTTTTTTGTGAAAGTTAGGCAAGCCCTGTGAAAGGGGAGAAGCTAGTGGGAAGAAGGTGAGCAGAGAATGGGAAGCACCGGGGAGACAGGTCACCCCCAGCAAGC
Organism: Eurypyga helias; assembly: GCF_000690775.1. Lineage (NCBI taxonomy): Eukaryota > Metazoa > Chordata > Aves > Eurypygiformes > Eurypygidae > Eurypyga > Eurypyga helias. The sequence goes on along the minus strand of NW_010225552.1, from coordinate 24,579 downwards.
GCCGGCTGGTGTGGTGCTGGAGATGATGCAAGGAAATGTCCTGTTTTCTTGTTACAGTACCTTGTCCTCTCCTCAGAAACCAGTTCTCAGGTGGCACTTCTAGATGTTAAAAAGTGGCTGGAGCCTCAACGTCTCTGAAAGTTCAAAGCCATGTGTGTTAAAATTCAGTGGCTGAAGCTACAATTATAAAAACACCAGCCTTTAAGATCACCAGTTCTGAAATAAGCAATATTGTAGCCTTCTTAAATCCATCCTTGTACAAAATAGATCTTAATTATGCTGTGCTCACTGGATTTTATGACGGACGCTTTCGATAGTCCTTGCACTAGCGTCACACTGTTTACGAAAATGTCGCCTGCTGGGAGGGCATGTGAGAACCGAAGGCATTTAGTGAAGGGTCTCTGGCAACCTCAGAACAACAGAGCTTTTGTCTGCTTTAGATCACATTATACAATCTTCTTTTTCTCATTTCCATTTGCATCAGGGATACACCAGCCTAAAGAGTGACCTACTTTCCCTGCAATATTTGCCTTGCTTTTAATTATAGCAATTATAGTGCCCTGATCACTGGCATAGTCCCCAGAATGTTGACTTTTTTTCTTAATGTTATTGTTATATAGATTACACAGACTCTTTGCCAGCATGTTGCCCTCTAATTACCCAGCTGAAGATGTTGCCTGTGCCACAGACAAGTGGGAGAGCTTTGTGTGGGGAATCTTTGAAGATGTCTCAGAAGGCTGCGGTGCAGCAATCCTTACGCACAGACTCCTTCAAGGGACAGGTGCAGCTGTATCTTCCTCCTAAACACCATCTTCTTTCTTACATTGTTCTACATTCTTACATTCTTCTTTCTTTCATTGTTCTCACTTGCAGTGCAGCTTTTTTAGCAAAGTGCATAACACAAATAGAGCAGCCTGGAAAATATCAAATGGTTGGTACATCACACAGACTATGTATCACAGGACAATATTGAACTGTTTTTAGATAGAGGCATCAGATTTTTTTTTCTTTATGAGGTAATTTTATTAACTAGCTTATTAACTTTTTTTTTGTCTTTAATAAATCATTTAACCAGAGAGCTAACTTAGGCTAATTATGTTCTTATCATTCAACAACATAACAATTTGTATGTGATTCTAGAGATTAGGAGGGTGAACCAAGCATGGTAAATCATAGAATCATGGAATGGTTTGGGTTGGAAAGGACCTTAAAGACCATGTAGTTCCAACCCCCCTGCCATGGGCAGGGACACCTTCCACTAGACCAGCTTGCTCAAAGCCTCATCCAGCCTGGCCTTGAGCCCTTCCAGGGATGGGGCATCCACAGCTTCTCTGGGCAACCTGTTCCAGTGCTTCACCACCCTCTCTGGGAAGAATTTCTTCCTGATGTCCAGTCTAAATTTACCCTCTTTCAGCACGGTCTGTAACACCAAAGAAGAAAGGAGTCATGCTCGTCTGCTTCTTAAATTAACCCAACATTTCCTGTTTTCAGAGTGATGAATATATGAGTTTAGAAAAACAGAGTAGTAAAGATTACTTTTGCCAAAAACATACTAAAGAAGGAAAATATTCTTACATCACAAATATCATAGGAGTGATTGCATGGCTTGGTTAATGAAAAACTGTTTCAAGAACTTCCCTCTGGTAGAAAATGTCATTGTTACTGCATCCGAGCCTCCTCCTTCCCCAGTCTCAATCCTTGCACCTGTTCTGTCTTGATTCCTTACTAAAGGTTCTCAATTAAAAGATGAACCAGAGGCTTTTTGCTGGAAGAGACCTGCTTTGTGCCCTGGTCTGGACAATGAGAAAGCCACTGGCAAGCTCAGAGAGGGAGGGCACAGCTTGTCATGGTTTGATTTTATAGAGGCCTTTTCTTATTGTCCTTCTCTGAAGGAGGCTAAATGTGTGTGAAAATCCTTGGTCTCACACTTCAACAATATTACTGGGCAAGGAACAGTTAACTGAGAACATTTTAATATTCACAAATGTAATTGAAAGATGTAGTAAATATATTATCAGAGCTAGATCAGAATCACTTGTATATCTACACTGTCTAATGATTTAGTTCCCCAGTTCACCCCTGGGTGAACTGATCCCATAATTGCTCACACTGCAGAAATGTTAATTTGCTTATGGGAATGCTCTTTTGGAATGAGCTGATGTGTTCCCATTAATAAAAATAAATGAAAACAAAAACCTGTGTTTGCTTCTGAGGGAAATCCAGCCCAGGGACTACTCCCAGTGGGCAACATGAAAGAGTCAGTCCCTCTGCCCAACCTACTTCAATGTTATCATAGAAATCTTTGCACCTCCAGATACCCACCTGCCCTCCTACCATGCCCCAGGACATACATTGCATATGCAGTATTTCATGTTATAAAAATATCATCCTGGTGGGCTGAAACACAGCCCACATAATTTCAGAAATTTGCGTCTGCAATAAACTGCACGTAAAAAAATACCCTTGCCTGGGGACTAAGATGATACCCTGCGCGGCCCGTTAGTGACCATGGGCTATGTGCTGTATGACGTGGAGCCTGCTGATTGTCTCTGGAGGGGACTCCAAGGCACCCTACTCTGAGTCGCTCCACACCACTTAGCCAGGAGTTGAAGATCATTTCCAAGAGCAAAAGAATTTTGTAGTGTAAGTGCAGCCAAGAAAGAGACCCAGCCATAACCCTGCCCCTGTGCCAGCTCTAATTCTGATGTGAGATGAGCAGGCTTTGTACTCATAATGTTATTCTTGTTCTGGCAGTTCCTGGGACAGATCTCAGGTGCACCAAAATATCCTGCTTGGGGAAAGCAGGTGGCCTAAAACTGCCATGTCATATAGAGCTCAGGACCTCCTGACAAAACCCTTCAGGTCCATCCTTAAGGGGCGTCCATGGCTTCTCTCATCCCTTGCCTACCAGTGTCCAGGTTTTCACAGAGAGATGAAGAGGCTGTTGTACTTAGTACAAGCTGTCCCACCAGACCATCTGGTTTTCTGACTTGCCAAGCTTCTGCCCTCTCTCCCGACCTTGCATCTTAATTTGCTTTTATTGCTATAAATGCATGTGCATTGCTTTACGCGTACATGTCGTGCCTCATGTTTTCACTCATCACTGCACTGGCATAGCCAGCCCCTTGGTTTTTAAGTAGTGATGTTACATAATAAACATTCAAATCCCATGAACATGGCAGGAGGCTCCTGACAGTTGTAATTATATTCCACAAGGCATGAAGTTCTCATTGTGCTCTGCTTGTGATTTTTTTCTTTTTTTTTTTAAGCTGGAAAGGCAATTTTTTTGGTTGATTTCATCCATTTAAAAGCTGAGGAGGTGTATTCCTTTGGGGTGTTGTGAAAGACTGACCACCTTTGCAGACATAAACAGGGTGTGGGGATTAACAGGGGATTGAGGACATGGCTCTCTGTAAATATAGGAAAGCAAACATCAATTTTAAATAACGTTTTTCTTCATAAGGTGCTTAGGTGGTGTCACAACACACGCATACACAATGGGGGTAAATTCTGTTTCTATCACAGCTTTTTTGCCAGTAGGAAAAACAGAGCCTGTACAGATACAGACCTCACTGTTAGCTCTACACATTACCTAACTAAAAATTCAATGAAGGTGCTTGGCACAGAATAGGCTTTTCATGATGTCAAATATCAAAATGTGCCAGAAATCTAAATTATTAAATCTCCATCTATACACACAGATTTGGTCTGGTTATACTAGTGTGTGTGTGTATCATCTTTTAATTTAGTGGTGATTTCCCTTTCTTTACTTAACCTGTGTAAGTGTTATTAAAGCACCACTGAAGGAAGTAACTCTCAAACCAGTGCAAATGTCTTATTTCAGTTTCATTAATACAGTCTAAATTTAGCCCATATTTGAAATACTACAGTGCTTATTTTGGACAAACTTTATATATTTGTGTGAGATAGGCCAATCTCTCCTTTATTTATGGATATTATTTCATTTGCTACTATAGTAGTTATTTTAGACAAGCACTGGTAGCCAGCTGTACTTGACAATGTTATTTAAGATGGGGATATTTCAAAGAGGTAGGAAAGGTCTGAACTATACCTCTGGTCCTTTAATTCCAGAAACATTCTTCTGCGTAAGATCTTGTTTCTGCTGCTGGATGAGGAACTTCATCACTACCAGAGTCCCTGCTTCTCATCTGCATCACCCCACTTGGGCTTGACAGGTCTGACTTTCCATGTCAGGAAGACAAAGAAACTTATTTCAAAACAGTGCATTATTTATTCAAAGGCAGAGGGAGGGTGTTCAACAGTGTCGCTTTAGTATATATCTGCAATTCAGGGAGATCTGCTTGATTCAAATCCAAGTTCCCTAATCCCAGCTAGGAAGAGGTAGGAAACCCCTGGAGCCATACGTACATCAATGTCTCTCCATCAGCAATATCCGTGACTGCTACTGCCCACACACTGGTCGTCTTTTTTACCAGACCAGAAAATCCGATAGATTAGTGACCTTCTGACTCCAGGCATTCACCTAGAGAGATAAGAAAACTTTGTTAGCTTTGGCTGGACTAGCTGACCAGTTCCCAATTAACAGCTATATGCAGACAGTAATCGATAATATTCTTCCTGGTTGTACTTCACCTGAGTTATTATTTTACTTCTTTTTTTTCTTTTTTTTTTTTTTGTTCCATCTCTCTAAATCTAAGAGTCTTCCTTTATTTCACTTTATGCTTTATACTTCTATAAAAGTAATAAGTTGCTCTCAGTCTGAACAAGAGTCCTGGAAGAAGTGGAGGGGGGACGGAAAAGAGGAAGGGATGAGAACTGGGAGAGCACTGAGCACTGTCTGGGAACACTGGGTAGCTCTAGCTCAGTACACAATCAGAAAATATAGCCCTTGATTGACATGGCACCCAAAAACAAGAGAACAGTGTAGATCTTGTGAAGTGCCTTTCAAAGGAAAAATGTTATCTACTGAAAATCTTTGGAGAACCAGCCCTAAGAATTGCTTTCCACAAACTCGTCTAACAGTTTTGACAAGAGAGCAGCCCAAGCCAATCCAAAGAGACTTGTAACATCTTGTTCCTTCCTCACCTCCTCTGAAGTTTTAATGGATTCTCCAAATCAGAATGAAACTATGGGAAAGGAGACAGGGAAGGTTAGTTTCCAAATGAATTTGATAGCATGTTCTCCTCCAAATATTTCTTAGAAATGGCCTGGATTGTGGCTGTGCTTCCACAAATTCTCTGCAGGCTATTTGAGACTCATGGATTTTGTTAGCTCCGTGTTGAAAACCATCCTCAAGTGTGCTTTCCAACCTGAATCAAAGATGAACTTTCTCTGTGGCAGGTTTCCGTTTCAAGGGAGCAGTAACTTCCATTTGGCATCCAATGATCCTGCTACTCTTGTTGCATGGTGGAGCTGGAGAAAAAGAGAGGTTAAGAGGTCTGCCAGGGATGGTGGTGATTGAGTCGAGCCTCTCAACTTCCAGTGTTTTTTTAAGAAAGCAAAGCTTATATCCAAACGGAATGTTTCAGAGATGCCCCCCCCCCCTCCACTGTTTGCAATGATTTCTTCCAGTCAGTAGCTGCTGGAATAAGGCTGCTAAATGGTACCCAGTTTCTATAAGCCTACTTTTTCTAAACCCTCAGTGTTGGCAGACAGTTTGAAGAACTTCAGATAATATGTAGCTAAAAAGAAACTATAATAGTATGGGTTGCTGTAAAAATTTTATTACAAGTTTGAGATGGTTGCATTACTCATTACTGGCATTTCTTAGGCCAGTAGCAGGAAAACTTTTTACAGCCCTTCACATCATCATATAGTGCCTGTCCCCACAGGTTTTTAAAACATAAATTAAAATGCAGTAAGGCCAGAATTTTTGTCACAATTCTCTCTCATTCATTTCTTAAATATTTTGGAGTCCTTACTAATACCAGACAAGGGATGTTCACCACTGTAGTATGAAGTTATTTCTGAAAATGATGAATGCAATGCCCTTTTTCTGGGAAATAAAGATGTTCCTTGTGCTTTTTATGGGAACATCACCTGTAACATAAGTAAATCTTGACTAAAAATAAGAGCTTCTCTCTTTCTGGACAGAGTGAAATAAGTCATGAAAGTACATTTTTATATGTGGTTTTCTTCTCCCCATTCAAATAATGGTAAGTTTATTGACATTGGTCAACTTTTACATTCTTCGCACCTCCCCATCACCTCTTGTAGCATATAAGGGGACAATATAACTGTTCAGGAGAAACGTTAGGAATTTAAAAGCTTTGCAATGCAGACATTGTGAAGGGAGGGGACTTCTCCCTAGTGGAGTGATAAATATTAAGATTAGATTAGGAAGGCAGACTGATAGTGCTTCAGCTCACACCTCCTGCAGCCCACAACACTTTATCCAATTTGCTCTCATCGCCAACTCCATTTATAAATGAGGAAGACACATACCTCAATATTTATAGGTCAGAGCTGCAGGTCTATTTAGTGACATTATGAATACTGTAAATCAAGTAATATCATAAACTATGAAGGAGACAAACAGTGTAACAGTAAAAAGAGAGAGAATTTATTGCTAGGTAGTAAAAAAAAAATATTTTAGATTAGTTTTTTCTCTCACCTGAAATGAATGTGTTGAGAGGGCAGGAGAAGTACCATTAACATCCTCAGACGAAGCAGAGCCTTCTCTGGGCAGCCAGGAGTGATGAGCTGAATGATTGGTGTGATTTATTTTGACTATTTTTTTTCCCGTCTATCTGGTAAATCTTCCCTGGAAATAAACTATGCAATTCCACCCAATTTTGCTGGAGGGCATGGAAAGAAAACAAGGACAGAAGACCAGAGTGCCAAACACTTGTGTGCTGCGGTGTAGCCCTTCTGGAACAGTTTCTTTGCAGCTGACTATGAGCTATTCAGTTTTGCTCCAACACGTTCCAGATTCACCCATCGACTCCAACAAATGGGACAGTGTAATATGGGTGTTTCCCTGCCTCTGAACTGTGTCTATCTGGCATGCTCTGAGCTACAGGGTCACTGACAGTAACATGAACATATCGATTTGAAGGAAAACTTAACAAGCCAAAATGGTCTGATTGATGCCTCCCTTTCCAGATAGGAGTTTATGAGGAAAGGGGAGCAGCTGGCTGCAGGCATCCTGGAAACTCCTTTTCGCAGCTACTTAGGATGAAACAACTCCCTGCAACAATGTGGCCGGTGCCTGAAGGAGGAAGAATAGCATTTTCTGTAGATTTTTCACTTCCAGCAGCCTTTGTCAAGCTGAGATGAACATGTGTAAGGTGTAGACCGTTGCCCAGGTGGTTTTGTCAGACGTAAAACGCTGCAGTAATCATCTTGACTGTAATTTGCACTTCCTGGATTTCTGAGCCACTTTTATTGCTAGGAAGCCTTTGATTTCAGTATTGCTTTTAATCCTGATTTCATGATTGTATCCCTGTGTCAGCACTCCATGCTGGTAACAGGTATGAAATGTTAATAGAAGCAGCCTTAACATACTTTATCCCAGCTGTAGCATCATCCTTAAATATTCCTATCACTTCATGAGCCTTTGTGTATAGCTGTGTAGTAGCATGCCTGTGTCTTGCTGGAAACTGTAGAAAAGTGAGTGTCTTGGGGATCCCATTGTTGTTTTTGCAGCAGTATTGTATGTTCTTAAAACTAAGCCTGGTTCTATTTTTTTTTATTCCATTTATAGAATGGCATTTAATTGTCATAAGCAAGGTAGTGTTTATATCACCCCAGAGAGTAATAGATGTTGTAGTTAGAAGCTTACTATGCTTGGAAAGGAAAAAACCCAAATCTTTACTTTTCTATGTTTTATCCAAATGTAATTCATTTTGGTGGGTTTGGACTCTTAAGTTTGTGAACACTAACTGCTGCTGGCCATGGTTAATTTCAGAGCATGTTGAGGTTTGAGAACATTTAAACATCAGATTTGTTTATTGAAAGGCAAAGCCAAGCTGGAGGTTGTCCTAATTGGTCACAGTGGAATCATGAGACATTGTGGTGTTCAAAAGGCAGCTCAAAGCTGGTGAAGTTTAGCTAAATGTGTGCAAGCAGGGTGTGTTCTGTCTTTGTTTAAATAAGCAATGCACTAAGTATGAAATATGGGGTATTGAGTAGTCTTTAAGGAAGGGAGTCTTCTGTTTCCAAAGCGGAACATGAATTTCATAGCTAATTGTGTGTTATTTATAGAAATATCTCTTGAATTTCAGTTCATGTCTGGCTAAAAGTGGAAGTTGTTTATGTTTGTGAAATACAACTTGCAGTAAGAGCTGCTGTGTGTTTATAGCAGAAATTTGAGTACTCAGCTAGCACATTTGAAAGATCCTTGAACTTTGTTACAGACCTTATCAGTATTGAGCCAAAAAGTATATCAGAGCTACTTGAAGTTTTCATTCTTTATTCCTAATATATTCTTGCATTCCTTGGACACAGAGCTGTATTTTGAATACTCTGGATACTGAGTTAGCAGATGACACCACACTGCAGGGACAGCCTGAAGTGCCTGTGGGTAGAGGTGCCATCCACAAGAACCTCAACAGGGTGGAAGAATGGGTTGAAAGAAAACATGAAATTCAACAAAATAAAATACAAAAACCTGCACCTGGGACAGGAAAACTCCATGCAATGGTGCAGGCAGGGGTCAAGGAACTTAAAAGCAGCTTTGCCCAAAAAGACCCAGAGCAACCTGGTATAAAGCAGGCTGAACATGAGTCTACATCATTATGGTGAAGGCTTCCACAGAATGGGCTGTATTAGCAAGAATATAGCCAGCAAATGTTTATTCCCTTCTACTTGACAGTTTTGACAGTGTGTGTGGGTTACTGTGTCCAACTTTTCACTTCCCCATGCAGGAAGGACATCAATAAGCAGGAGAGAGTGTGTGGTGGATCACTGTGATGGCTGTGGAGCACATGATGCATAGGGGGACACTGAGGGGCCTTGACTTTGTCAGCCTGGAAAAGAGAAGACAAAAGTAGGAGTCTAACGGCTTTCCTTTAGTTTGTAAAGGGGGCTTGTAGGAAAAGAGAGACGGAGGTGCAAGGTCAAGTGGTGGTGGTCACAAAATGTGGTAAGGGAAACTTCACTCAGACATAGGGGAAAAAACTTTCTGTGAGTGTGATTCAGCACTGCAAAAGTGTGTGTCATGGGTGTCATGGAACAGCTTGGAGACTTTCAGCACCTGCTGGTGCCACCTCACCTTGAAGGCAGTCAAGAAAAAAAATTACAGATATGTTCAAAATAATGATAGTCTAAGGAAGATGGATAAGGAGCTTTTCTCCTTCTGGTCTCCTAACAATAACAAGGACTGCCAATGAAATAAAAGGTGGTAAGCTCAAAACTGATAAAAGTGGACTCTTTTCCTGCATTATGAATTATTAGCTAAAACATTGAAGTTATAGTTTTAAATGACCAATACAGGTGTCTGGAGAATTACAGGGAAAAGTAGAATAAGAAGAGCTTTATTAGTTACAGTGCTAGAAAAGGGAGCTCGGAAGAGAGAGGGAACTCCACATTTTGGTTTTAAAGGAGTTCTAAACATCTGCAACTCACACGTATGCTGTGTCATGGAAACTTAGTCCTCAGCTGTCGGCCGCAGAATGTTTCAGCAGTCCTAGATAGGAATTTATGTTTTAGAAAATCCAAAGCAATCCCTTCCAAAGCAATAGAAAATTGCACACAAGTTTTTATAAAACAGGATCAAGCTTTTTCTGCAGAAAGACATGATATTCAAAACTACAGAATATATAAAAACATAAAAGTATTAACAAAGACATCAATTAATAATCAAAGAAGTTTTCTTTCCTTACAGCTAACAGCCATGCTCAGAGATTTTCCTTTTTCCATTAAATAATTGATTAATCCAAAAGGACTGAAACCCCTCTGTTTCTCTTAAAGCCATGCTGAGTTCATAAACCTTTGCTAGAAAATATGAACATGAGTGTTGTCAAACTACATCAAAATATCATGTAGTACTTGTGAACATGGCCAGTAGTGCCATCTGAGTCTGTGCCAGCATGAGCTTTGCCTTTTCCAAAATGAACTGAGTACCTTCTCCTCTGAGAAGCACTTGTGCTGACTCCAGCTGAGCTCTGGGGCTTGTGAGTGCTTCCTGGTCCTGGATGGGATTTCCTGTTCCCAGGACATGTGGATAAGGTTTGGGTCCTTTAAGGTCTCCAGTTTTCTTGATCTTGACTTTTCATTAGGTGGAGCCCAGGGGTTGAGACAAGAAAGGCATGATCCTGTGGCTCCCCCAGTCTGCAGGGTCCCCGGCACCACCACCCTGGACCACGTTTGTCTAGGAGGTAAGAGCAGCTGCTATGAATTATTTGCTGCTCCAATGTAAAAATAGCGTAATTATTATGCAATTTAGCAGTTAAATTAAACACAACAAATTTATATATGCATATACATCTAAAGAGAGCATGAATTTTAAATGTAGACTGGGGCCATTTGGACAATTGATGCATCATTGCATACATGGAGATTTCTTCTTTTTTTGTGTATGTGCAAAGAACTGTATGAAATAAGTAGAAAATCAGAAACCATTAACAAGTAATTTGATTAAAAATTACAGGCTGTTAAAGGCTTACAGGTCAAAGTGCCAGATTCCGGGTATATCTGAACAAGAAGGCAGAGAGTTTTGTTCTACTGATTTCCCACTACTACAAAAGACAAACTGAAAAAATGAAGACAGGTAGGCATCAGACCTGCAGCACTGCAGTACTGACTGGCCTCATGATGAAAGAGCACAAAATCTTACTGAATTTCACGATGCTTTAAGAAAATCTATCATTATTTATTGGCCTCAGTTAAAGACCTCAACAGAGCTCAGCACATTTCTACTGCAAATTATATTAAAAAAATTAAATTATAAGGAGCAGTAAATATTCAAATTGATATGAAAACTGTGAGATTTAAAGCTCACTAAAATACTGCAATAAGGTTCTTGCAGGATTCCCCATGAATCTTGTTCCACCAGCTCTCTGCACTGATGTCTGAAATAGTTAAATTAAAAAAATGATAGAATTCAAAACACCTCAACACTCACATTGGTATTTGAGCATTTTGCTCTGATGTTTGGATACACTGGAATGATTTAACTAGCTATCTAACAGCAATTTCCACACTTTGGGAAAGGGAGCACTTCACAAGAAACAGGCAAGAAGTTAAAGTGTGCACTTACGAAGTATTTCAAACATGTCTGGAAATTGATCTATGCACTCTGACATCTCCCCTACAAATGGTGTCTGTTCATACTATGGTCCTGAAACCACTTCCTTTAAATTTGCCACTTCACCTGAATTAATACATCTTTTTGAAACTGGTGACTCATTCATTTTCCATACAATTTGTTTTTAAAATATCAATTTCAGGGAAATACATAGAACTACTTTAAGCGGAACAGCATTCCTCTGATTTTTCTATTTATGAATGATTCTACAGTAACAATGTTGGTTCTACTGCAAGATAAGAAAGATGAGTTAATTTTATAGCAATTTCTTCATTTTTTGCTTAATAGTCATGCCAAATTCTTTCACTTCCAATTTCTTTTGCCTACTAACACTATAATCTCACATATACTTGTTTTACTTCTGCGTGTCCTCATTTGACCCTTATCAATAACATTTTACCACTCAGTTTTGACTTTTGAGGCTTTTGATAAACTTTAAGATGCCAAAAGTTCCCAGTTTTTACTGAAGATGCTCTTATTTTTACAGTCCCTTTCCTTGTGGCAAGCATTCCCTGGAGAGACATGTTTTGGGCAATTGGAAGGCTCAACATTAGGACATGTAAATGTTTAAATTATGGCTTGCAGATCAATGACAAGGAATAGGACATCTATTTCTGGTAACATTGTAGATTTATAGTTATGAGTCAAGGCTAATGCAAGGTGAACTCCTCCCTTTATGATCACTGCCACAAATGCATTAGCTCATCCGTGAATTTAAAAATCGACCTCCAGACAGTTAGTTGGCAATTTGGCACCTTGCTTTGATTGTATACAATTTAACAAAAGAACATCCAGCACTAATTCAACAGTAATATTGCTTCTGCCTTTCAGGAATGATTTATTCATTTGGATATGATGTCCAAATTACATTTTCTTAAGGAAGGGTGTTTACTTTGTTTGCAGTTTATTGTATTACTTCTCAAGGACATGACAAAAGTAAAATTGTTGCTACTGATTATTAGGTTGAATGTAAGTATGTCCTGAATGATGGTCCTCTGTACAGAAAACACAGGGAGTGGATGGGTAAGTGGGAGGGCAGTTGTTGCACCTTGCTTTCTGACACTTGACAACCTACCTCATCTGGAAGCTACTCTCCCAGCTATCATCTGTCTAAAATAGACAGGGGTCTTGAACACCAGCACCACAGACCCTGAAGGATTTACCAGATCTTTGCGCTGCCTCATCCTTGCAGCTGTAGCACTGCATTTCTCAGCACTTCTCAGGGATCACTAGGCAATGGGCTTTGCCTTGCTTATGTTGAGCTCCCTTTTAGTGCAATCTTGTGCTGTTATAGTGTCACAGCTGTTGTTCACTTGTAAAACAGGCTTGGGTTTGTCTAACCTCTTTGGTGAGCTGCTGCCCCAGCTACACTGATGTACAGAAATGTATTGCACAATGTTTCTGTACAGCAGAACCCATCCTTTCTCTTGTCCTAGGGAAAAATGGCTTCCCATTCCTCACCATTGCCTGCAGTGGTGATGTAAATCACGACTTACTGTTATATACAATGGTTTTCTTGTCCAGGTATAACTAAGAATTTAGGCAGTGGATCATTGCACATATATTTTCACATTAACAATATGCTAATTATTATTTTTAGATCATTTAGCGTAAGGGTTTAAGTTTTGGAGACTCCCTACATTATTAACATTTCAGATTAACTATCTCCTTATTTACTAACCATTTTCTCAGCTTACTCTTTCTGGCTGGAATTTTCATTGTGTTTAGCCACTTGCTGCCTAAATCCTGTGGAAATTCATGCCTATCTGGTTATTGCCACTAGGAGTGTCTTGGATGTACACACCCAAGTATGAGCTAACATTTATTCTTGTCATGCCTTCTAGCCATAGCCCTGCTGTAAACACCTCTGTAGCTGTGGATCTCACATCTACTGACTGAGTGCTCAGCTCTCCCAGCATCGTGTGTTGGGTCTGCATAGCCATATGGACCTAAACTAACTAGCTGTGACTGTAGGTATACTTGATGAGAAAGGGTATCTTCTTGGACTTAGTTCTGTCCCTTCTCTCCCTGCCAGGTCAGGCAGATAAGTAGCCCTATCAGTAAAAAAAAAAAACAAACAGGTTAACATTGCCATCTGACTCCAGAAAATCAGCTGTCAATGCTGGATTATATAAAGTGGTCAAGCAGGCATGTTGTCTTCTAACCACAAGCAATGTTAGGGTTCCTAGAATAATAGCAAACAGCGCTCCAGAGGTCTGCAGGGGCTATCATTGTGACACATGGCTTGAGAGACCAGGCTATAAATATGTCAGCTGGACATATTTATGCTCATTAAGTAAGCCTTGATCAATCAAAGAAGGGAGTTAACAGACCTCAGTGTAATACTGCTGATGTCTCATGTTTTAGTGCCTTATGATGCTAAGGTGATCCAGCAACCTGTTATTCATAATGTGGGGGATTTGAGGCTTTCCTTCCACTGACTTCTACAGACCAGCAGTGGGGTGTCTCTGCCCACTGGTCTTTCACTTGGGCTTATTAAGCACGTGATGGGAGACTAGCTGGGAAAACAGTTTTGCTACCAGCTTTGCTGGATAACTAAACTAACAGTTGCAGCGTTGTGGTGGGTAGTGTTTAGCTGGAAGAGTAACAAGATATTACTGCTAAACACACCTCTGAATGTCACTCTGTTCAACAATGCTCTTATTACAGGGAAACCTAAGCACTGCAGCAGTTTTAGTCTGGAGCAGACCAATATTTCTGCAGGTTTCACTGGCCTGGTACAGGTACTAGTGAGAAGACATATAAAAGGATGCTGCATCCAGGACAGCAAGGCAATTCCTGTCCAGAAAATTGCATTGATGCTGTACATGTTCTCTTTCTCCAATGGCTGCACGTGAATAGAGAAAAACAGGAATGTTTTCACCCAGGAGTACTTTTGTTTCCATGACTGGCTCCTTTCCCACCAACGCTGCTTATGTGGCAAAGTGGAGGAGAGTCCCATAAGGACAGCGATAATGTTTCATTTGAATCAGCTGAAAGACAGATTCAAATCACAGGCAATGATGACAACAAATTTCATATTAAAATTTGCAGTTCACTATTATTGTAACTTCTTTTTTTAGATGATTATTGCAAGGCTCTCTCCCTGTCTTTTTCTCTTCTCACTGGTTTTTTTTTTCTTTTCCTTTGGCTGAAAATTTGTGGAGAATTTCCACCTTCAAGGTATTTTTTCTTTCCCTTCTCTGCTCTCTGCCATTTCTCAAGATATCCTCTTTTACTCCACAGCCTTCCAGTATCCAAAGCCTTCCCATACTGTACCTAATAAATATGTACTGACCAATACTTAACTGGGGATGTGTGAAACAGCTGTCGCACAGGGGAGCAAGGAAAGTCTGTGGGCCACCTCAAACCCACTTTATTGCCTTAGCTAGGAATCTTATAAAATACTTACATTTCCTCCTCCATAAAAATTCTGGGGAACTCAGAAGCAAAAGCTTTGCAATATAAGAGCCTGTGTGACAGCTTGCCTTTGCCTTACAGTTCCACCAGCAAAAAGTATAAAATGGACCAACAGTTTCAGAGACTCTTCAAATATTATGGAATTAATATCCTGATTGCCTCTGCCACAGTTCTACAGCTAAGGCCAGTGTGAAAGAGAAAATCCCACTACGATTTTCCCCTCTTCACTTTTGCTGCAGGTATCTTTTTATTCCCACACACTGTTCAGCTTTCTATTGTCAGTACCACTTCAGTGGCTGCAGCCCTTGTGCCAGGCACAAAGACATCATCCATGTCCTGTCCATCTCCTAAAGCAGAAGTTTCTCCCGGGTACCTTTGGGCACTCTCTTGAAGAGGTCTTGAGACTTATATATGAAATTGCACTGAGCTTCTTCCTTGCTTTAAAGAACCATGGTAAGAAGGCCTTTTGGTACCAAAAAATCATCTCAAAAATGTTGGGGGGAGTGAGGGCAGAGAAGAGAACTCTCTCACAGAAAGTAAATATTTGAGAATGAAATCCCAGGCTTGACTTTGGACTTTGGAACTGGAAGTATTTGTTCCTCAGGTTTGTTATTGATTTTGTGCCCTGATGCCCAAATGAATGAAAAATTCCCTTCTCTGAAACCTGTGCGTGAGGACTTTGAGTTGTTTTCAAATTATGCTCTGAACAGCTGCATGATAAGGGTATACTAGGGATAATTCCACCTCTCAGACACTTACTGTGTGCCAATTATAATCTGGATTTCCTAGAATACAGTTTTTGTGTTAAAAGCTAACTGTAATGTCGAATGCATTTATTCTCTGCAAATTTAGTTCAATTTTGTCTACTTGGCATGGATACTAAATTTCCAGACTCCATAATCAAGCATTTATTAGAACTGCAATTGAGTTATTTTAACCTAGAAAGGGATTTAGTAGCCTATAAGAATTACTCTTCTCCTAAAGCAGGGCCAAAGATGACACTGTCTTTCATATTCGGGTAAAACTGCTGAAATGAAAGGGAGTTTTACTTGAGTAAGGACCACAGTGTGTGCTCAGTCTCTGACAAAATGACATTACTAAGCTGATAGTTTAAAAAGGTGGCCTGTCTGTGCAGGAATGAAAGACCAAGTGCCCAAGAACCCACCTTACCTGGTGTGCAAGAAGGTTGTGCTGGATAACACTCTTCTCACAATGTTTTAGTTTTTTTTAAGGTAACTCATCAAATAGTAGTTTTTTATTTGTCATTCAACTCATTTCACTGGGGACTGCACTATTTTAAAAATTATAATGGCTGCATTTTTTGATTTTCCCAGCTGCTACGACATAATGTATTTGAAAAGCCTCTGACACAAATGACACCAGGGTGTTTTTCTTCCTAAGGGCATTAAGTAGGCAAAACTAAAGTTTGAAGTTTAAGGAAAATGTGCTAAACAATATTTTAAGCCTCTCATTTATTCAGAGGTAAATCTTCTTCTGTATTCTACTCTGAACATGACAGCCACCTCTGAAGATCTTGGAGGTCTTCTCAAGCATAACACATTGGCTAATCTCACCACTGTTAGCAAGTAATGTTTATTGTAAGAAGCTGCACTGGAATAAAAGTAGAAGTTGCATCTATTTCATGGATCACTGGGCTGTAATACAGATAGTGTTAGAGTTACTCTTTTAATGACTCGACTCACTGTGCTGCTCAGACTGAGACCTCTTGTATTAGAAGTCTTGGTCTACAAAGAGGACAGGAACACAGAGTAGTTGAACCGCTTCTCAGATAAGGTGGAGAAATGCTGTGTCATATAGCATCATTCTAGTAGGTAAATACATTGTTTGGTAGGTGAAAAAAAAAAAAATCCCATAGCTTCATTTTCTTGCCTGCCATCTGTAGGTGTGCTTATAACACATATGTGGACAAAACTGCTATCAGAAATTATATTTACATATTATTGCCCTTTAATCCTAGCAGGCTGCACTGCTATAAAATCAAATGTCTGTCTAATCAACTGAAACTAATTAAATAGCAGCTTTTAAAATCATATTGATTCAGCTTTACACTTTTGTAACAAGATAATGCTAAGCTAAACTTTTTATATAACTACAGAAAAAAAAGTGCTTCCAAGAGCTATAAACAAGTCAAAATAAGAAAATCCAGCTAAGCCTTTTTTTTTTCCACTTTCAGAAGGTCGAAGGTGTGAGTATAGATGGAGAAGAACTTTTTATTCTCCCTTGGGCAACTTTATTAGGTGGAGTCAGAATTTGGCACAGGAAATTTGGAAGACTGTTTTCTCCGGAACAAAAATCCATCTTCACCTTCATTGCAGCCGTCGTTTCTTGGGAAGTAACTAGTAACTACTGCCAGCTACCAGGTGGAACAAGGCCTGCTCTAGCAAAATTCCACTTTAGACCTCTGATGTGAAAAATCCAGGACCCTTTCAGTCTGCAATACAGGTTTGCTGGTTTAACAGTCAACACTGCAGAGGGTTCATTGGAAGAAGAGTGCTGAAAACTCCTACAGAAATGTGTGTGTCATTACCTTAAAACTGGGGTCAATAGATAGGAGCAGGTTGCAAAACTGGTGCACAGAGGGCCAGCTACTTGCTAGCTTGTGTAAGCAGCTCTCATGATGGTGATGCAATAAAGGATGTAGCTTGCATAGGGTGTCAGCAAAGCAGCAACAGACCCAGGGTGGATTAATAGGTTGATTCTCACCTTGTCCTGATAAAGTTTTTTTTCACTCTTAAGTGAAAGCAGCTCTGTGATTTTTGGCTCAAGACTTCTTTGCTTTGTTTCCAAAGAGGTTATTTTTTCAAATAGTAAAAAAAGAAGACAAACATAAAAGTACAAATCTCCAGAACCTGCAATTTTAGGAATATAAATAACACATAATTATACAATGTATATAAAATAATATGCAATGTAACATGATATATAGCATAAAATGCACAATGTATGTTGGGTATTCAGTTATACGATGTATGATTATATCATTTATCACATATCATACCTCTTGTATCACATTTAATATGTTAATAATATATGTTATGTATTTTATATTACAATTCTGCCTGCTGAAAGGAATCCTTCAGCACAATTTAGGACCATACTCAACAGAGAAAGAACTAACTAAAATTCATCACAGTGTGCAAACAAGAGGAGCTGATTTTTTCTTTTTTCTCTAACATTTCCTTTAAGTGATAAATGCTATGAAGAGCTGATTTTTTTCTCAAAGAAAATCATGTAGAAAGCATTAGCAATCTTGTAGAAAAAAACAAACAGGGCAAAAACCCTCATAGCAAAGAGGGTCTTGTAGGAAAGAAAAACTTGTAGCAAAGATCTATGGTGAAGACAGGGTGACATTGTAGTCAGGGGTGTTTATATCGAGCGTATCTTGCGGTCAAGGGTGGGTGAGAAACACAAGGGGAACCTGGGCAGCCATCCCTCCCTCTGCCTCCAAATTCACGTGCCCATGGGAGGGGGCTGCAACCACAGGGCACCATCTAACCCTGACGGAGAAAAGTTTGTTTCCATAAAGGTGAGCAAAAGCAAGTGCATAATATGAGAGACATAAATTGTTTTCTGGAAAAGGCTTATCTCTCCCCTCTTATAACTCCCCCGTAGTTATATTAACTACGCTATATAAATATTTCATAGAATTTATATTTTTATACCTGTGGGACATTTTATGAAGCTGCTACGTTGGAATGTTCAACTCACTTAAGTTCCCAGAGGCACGCAAGTCTGTTAAAGAGTCTGAAAAGATGGAGAGAAGCTTTAGGACATGCTAAAGACACACAGCTGTTGGAATGAGAACATGCAAAAGGGGAGAGAAGGCAAAGATAAGAAAGGTGGAAAGAAGGTGCCATGCACAGCTGAAGGCAAAGGCACCTTCACAGACACACATTTACACAACGTGCTTCACAAATGCCCATTTGGTGCCATGGCTCAACACAGAGGGAGAGTTAGGTGCTACAACAGGACATTCATAGAAAATGCAACACAGGGAGTGTGTGCAGGGTGCAGAAAGTTGGTAAGAAACTTCCACCAGACTCTCTGGGCTATTGGGACAGACCTTACGCTGCTTGGGATGCCGTGTTAAACCTCTTCTGTTGTTAGACACTTAATGACTTTTCTTATAAGGTACAAGAAGAGGCAGACCTTTGTTTTAAAACCCTGACAATGCTGCTGAATGTCAGCATTTCCTTCATGCCTCTTTAAAGGTAAGATTTCCTTTACCAATTCCTTTTAAAATCCACATTTACTGGATACTGGAGAATTTAGTCCAAATTCAATCTGTGCTTGAAAGGAGATGGATGTTTCAAGGAATGTCCCAGCTTCTATCTACTAGTGCTGTGTAGGCTAAAAGACACTTTTATTTTTTCTTCCCCAAGCCTTTTTGATTTACACCATGTACTTACACACCCATTAGAGTGAAGCCAAGGACACAAGTCCTCCCACTGACCGGATTGTTTTAACAACTACTATGTAGATTCATCTACCCGTTCTTACTCGAGCATGTCAGTGATTCATTTTTCATGGTAGTGGACGAACTACATGGCCAGGACAAACTCATGCTCCCCACCCCACACAATCAGGTGCCCCCAGCCACCAGCTGTCAGAGCCCCAGAACTCCCCATGGTCCACCCCAACACCCAGCTCCCAAGCACCTCACTTCCTCACCAGTCTCTACTCGCCCATGGCTGCATCCCTGCACATGCACCCACTGCCTGCACGTTTGTCTTTCCAGTGCTGTCCCCGTGGTCCCAGCCCATGGCATGGTGGTTGCTCAGCCCTCCCTCACATGGGCACAGGGGCTGGGGAGCCCTTGCTCAAGAAAACCATCAGAAACAGAGTTTAATGATGAGACAGGACAGGCTGTGCTGGCCAGCATAGGCATGGCTGGGCACATGGACTGACTAGCAATCACTCACATGCCACCAGCCCCTTTTATCTCATTTTCCCTGTTTTCCCATGCTTGTTGATCACTCACTTTCACCAGATTTGTTTCCTCCTCTAAATATCCCACCCAAAATGGTCTTCCTCAGTGCAGTCTCATGTCTGCAGGCAGTCACCCCCCGTCTGTCAAGTGATCTGGGCAGAGATTCTTCCACGGATTTGATGGGTCTCACCCAGCCCATGGTGCAGCCCATGGTGTGACCTCTCCCAGTGACATGCAGGAGGGGCCAGGGCAGGTGACACCACTGGTCCCTGTGGGCTTAACAGGGCTCCCTTCACACCCTTGGACTTCCTTACTCATTTTGCAAGTCTTCTTTTACTACACAACCTGTCAAACTTCTGAGTAGATCCAGAGTAGATGGTGGAAGCATGCCATGTCCGTGTTTATTTTGGCAGGTCCTCAAGGAGCTTTATGCCTCATTAGTCTGCTCTCTGGAAGTAGGCAACTGGAGACTGAGACCCCTTCAAGGAGGTGGGAACATTTTCTGCATGCCAGTCATATGTAGCTATTTGGGTTAGGAAGCTCTTAGCCCACTATGGTTTCCCTGGGGGATCTGGACCAGTTCAAGATCCCTGTGGGTGCAGGAATGGGGAAAGTTTGACCAGGGCCAGGAAACTGCAAGAGAAGAGGGTTGACTGCCAGAGGGAGAAAACAAGACTCGAAAAGGTAGCAAAAACACTAAAAAAAAAAAAGTATTATTTTTATATAACTGAGGGAAAAAGAAAGTCCTTGGTTGTTGTAGGCCTGCTATCAGAAGGCAGGTTTTGATAACCTTTTAGTATTGATTAATCAGTTGCTGTGCTCATTTGAAACACAGCCCACGGCTTGTTTAGGAAGTGCAACACTGCAGCTTAGTAGTGTCCAAAATACCATATCGCTATCAAGGCTAATTTAACACTGATGAGATCAATAGGGTTCCTAGGGCTAGGAGTAGATGAGAAACACGGCTCATTACATGCTGCTCTGAAAGAGTGAAAACAATCAGTAGGTTGAGAGAAAAGGGACTCGGAAACTGTGTAGTCCTGAAAATGAGGCAGGTAGTTTTGGCTTGCTCCAGTGAGTCACCTGAAGTGACATCTCTCTGAAACAGCAACAGAAAACTGGCAGAAGTTCCTTTCTATATCTGACTTACTTAGGTACCCCCCTTGACTGGGACATCCTTTTTAGGCTGTTGTTGTCGGTGCTTGCTCACTTTCCCTTCTCTCTCTCTCTCCCTCTCAGTTTATTTTAGCCGCCGAACATAAAAAAATCCATTTTCGCTACAAAGTTAAGTTTCTATGCAATCCCATAATCTTTGCTGATACCAACATAAGCATCAGCTTTAATCAGTATTGCTTCTGGATGTTGTCCAGTAAGTATTGCCTCCTGGTATGAAGCTTTAGAGATAGGCACAAAAAAGCACCTGGAGTCTTGAAAGACGGGTGTGAGGATGCTCACAAACTGCAATGCAGCCCAGCTCCCTGGATGGCATGTCACACATGCCTGTGCTATGCAAGGGGAAAGATGGAGGTGCCAGAAGAAATACAGATGGCAAGCTTTCTGTAGCAGGCCTACAGTCAACATGATCAGTGGGAAGTAACCAAAAGGAAAGAATAAGGCAAAAAACTAAATCCTGGTCCTCTCTGGGAATTAAGTATCTTTGCTGTTACTGGATGGAAAGCACAGAACCCCAAAAGCAGTGGCTGTAATGTTTTGTTCAAAGTATCAAATGAGGTGAAAGGAGAGTGTGTGGCTGATTCCCTCATTTTTTCACAGTTGAAAAAGGGAGAACGTATTTTTTATGTCGGTTTTAATAATTGAACTACAAATTGCAAGAAATTGGGAGCAATCAACTCCTTTTCCTCTCTGTCTGAAAGACTTCAGCTTCACGTCCCAGCAGCATGGCCAACCAGTGACAGCATCACATTCCTGCACGTTCCTTCTTCCTTCATTCATGCAATGTTTCCTGCACATGACACCACTACAGCAAAACAGATTGGGAATGGTTCTTTCCTTCTGTCTCCGCCTCTAGTACCATCCAAGAAGAACCCATGCAGTCCTTACCTCTTCTTGCAATTACTAGGCTCTCTGATGTTTTGGATTACTAGGCTCTGTGATGTTTTGAAGGCTAAAGCTTGGTTGAATTCTAGTACCTTTTAGTTTAGATCAGCAAAGAGGATCACAGAGACAGGGCTTAGGTCTTCTGGTCTTTACCAGAGGATGCTGGCACTTCCTTACAGTTCCAAAGGTATGATAAGTTGACTGCAAATCATTGAAGGGATTCACATGGCCAGAGTATTCCCTTACGGGTTGCAGGTTTGCACCCAGCCTGTCATTGCAGTGATGAAGAAGGAACTTCAGATGGCTGCTGAGTGATTTATTTGAGAAGCGTTTATTTATACATTCCTCTCTGGCACATACATCATTGCAAGTCATATTTCATAGTAATGATAAAGACACTGTGTGTAGTTATCTCAACCAGGCAGTCATTTCCTCCTTTTAGAGAAAAGATGAAGGGTACAGAACTCAAAAGCATGGCAGGCACTCCTTCCCAGAAGCACTTCTCCTTTCCATGGTAGAAATGTATATAGTTCATGTAGGAATCTTCCTGTTTGAGAAACCTAGCTGAAAAATACATTTGTATTGAAATTTGTTTTAAATTGCTAAACACTCTAGCATCTGGTGGCAGTTCCAGACAATATAACATTATATTTTTGTACCTTGTTAGAGATTCTCTGTTTAACAAATTTTTTTTAGCTATCCCATTTAACTTCTCAGCAATATCACACACTGACCAGGAGAGTAGATTTGGTGACCTGAAGATCTTTTCCAGCAAGTTACATCTACAAAGCTTGGGATAGCCTCTCCCATTGACCCTTTTCTCCCCAGCCCTCCCAAAAGCCTTAGAGCTGTACTGGAAGTTGCAGTGGTTCTTCCCATAGCCACCTCATGTCAAAGCAGCCCCACAGGCTCTGAAGCTCTGGGGCAGAGACCTTCATCAGTATGAGAGAAGTTACCCTCAGCTGAATTATACTAGGAGTAGCCAGCTGCTGTGTGCCAGCCCCCACTCCCAGCAATGCTGCCTCACCAGCTGTCGGCCCACGGGATCCTTCTCTACACACGATGCCTTCCTGAAAAAGGACTCAGCCTCCCCATTCCCACCATCCTGTGTACATAAGTGCTTTTTTGAGTCTTTCTTCCTAAAAACAGCTCCTTTTCAGGCCATAATCATGCATATAGTTTAGAAGAAAAGGGTCATAGAAACTCCTGGGGCCCTCTGAACATGGCAGCCATGGCACAGTACCTTCAAAGGGAAAAAAAGTTAACATCGAATTGAATTCATGGTTGTATGCAGGAGTATAAACTTCATCCTCCCACTAATTTCTATGGAGCTTACTTTCAGTCAAATAACACAGTCAAAGTTCAAGCCAAAGAAATGAGCTCAAATAAAAAATGAACAGAAATCAGATAGAACTAGAACCAATAGAGTAGTGAACTTAATGACCTGTTCATCTTAGTATCATGTAATTAAGCCCAAATGATATTTAAGCAGAAAAAAACCTGGCCTTATCATTTGTTAATAATTACTCATATTCCAGTAACAAGGCTACAGGAGTGTTCTTTTAAATGCATGTGGTGTGTTAGCCTTAGTACCCTACTCCAAGAAAGGGTAGCTGATGAACTCCAGCTGTGAGAAAAGAATCAAATACAACTCAAATATTTAATGGCTTTAGCACATGCAGTGGAAGAAGATAACATAACTTACCAAAAAAAAAAAAAATCCCAAAGTAAGGAGAACTTAATTCAACAGCATCCTGGTTTAAGGGTTTTTAGCTTTGTGAGCCCACATTTTTCAGTCACACTTTTCACAAAGCAGAAGTGTAGGTAACATTAAATGAAGGTTCATTGCATTTATACAGTACAGTTTACATGCTTTCAGTCTGCAAATAATTACACATACAGTTTTCAGACTCGTAACAGTAGATAAGAGGAAGGCTGTGCATGTAGTCTACTTAGACTTTAGTAAAGGTTTTGATATTGTTTCCCACAGTGTTCTCCTGGAGACACTGGCTGCTCATGGCTTGGACTGGTGTACTCTTTACTGGGTAAAAAAACGTCTGGATGGCCAGGCCCAAAGAGTGGTGGTGAATGGAGTTAAATCCAGTTGGTGACAGGACACAAGTGGTGTTCCCCAGGGCTCAGTAATGGGGTCAGTATTGTTTAATAACTTTATTAATTACCTGGGTGAAGGAATCAAGTGCATCTTCAGTAAGTTTGCAAAAGACACCAAGATGGGTGGGAGTGTTAGTCTGCCTGGGAAGGCTCTGCAGAGGGATCTGGACAGGCTGGATCCATGGTCCGAGGCCAGCTGTAGGAGGTTCAACAAGGCCAAATGCCAGGTCCTCCACTTGGCCTACAACAACCCCACACAATGCTGCAGGCTTGGGGACAAGTGGCTGGAAAGCTGCCTGGTGGAAAAGGACCTGGGGGTGTTGGTCTACAGGCAGCTGAATATGAGCCAGCAGTGTGCCCAGGTGGCCAAGAAGGCCAACGGCTCCTTCGTCTGCATCAGGAACAGTGTGGACAGCAGGACTAGGGCAGTGACTGTTCCCCTGTACTGGGCACTGGTGAGGCCACACCTCAAATCCTGTGTTGACTTTGGGGCACCTTAATACAAAAAGACACTGAGGTGCTGGTGCACGTCCAGGGAAGGGAATGGAGCTGGGGAAGGGTCTGGAGCACAAGCGGGTGAGAGAACTGGGTTTGTTTAGCCTGGAGAAGAGGAGTCTCAAGGGAGACTTTAATGCTCTTTACACCTGCCTGAAAGGAGGTTGTAGAGAGGTGGGGGTTGGTCTCTTCTCCTGAGTGGCATGTGATAGGACAAGAGGAAATGGCCCCAAGTTTCACCAAGGGAGGTTTAGTTTGGATATTAGGAACAGTTTCTTCACTGAAAGAGTTGTCAAGTATTGGAACAGGCTGC
>NW_010225551.1:43248-51325 GCF_000690775.1 Eurypyga helias | reverse complement strand
CAGCCCCAGCCCCGCTGGGGGGGGTGGGTGCTGGATCAAAGTCAGGGGGGGATGGCTGCACAAACCTCCATCCCTTGGATTGGGGACAAATAACCCGCATCCTCCTGAAAACGCCAGGCGCTTCCACAGCAGCTTCTGGGTACCAGGGAGTAAGGTCACCTACTCCTGTTCTATTTAACCCCAAAACACCCACAGTTAGGATTGAAGCTGTAGAACCCCGGCATTGCATGCAAGTCTTGAAAATTAACATAGCCCAGAGTAGATACAATCTGAAGTTGGCTTGTAAAATCTTTTGGAAGGATCATTAAGGATATTTCATTATCTCCATATTGCCAAGGTCAGGCTGTCCATATTTCCTCTTTAGTGCTGCGATGGGAATATGCCGCGACTGTGGTATAATAGACCAGAAAATGTCCACACTGGGAATGATGGTAAATCAATAAAAACTCATCAATATAACTCCCACTTTCCCCAGGTACTGCAAACAGCCTCAAGTTTGTAATTTACTTACGTATCTTCACCTTTTTCCCAACATTTTTTACACCAACTTCTGAACTTTTTGTCTGTGTAAAATCTTTATGAGAGACAATATATATAAGGGATAAAATACTTTATTGAAAAGATTATTGATTTTTTCAGCCAAGCTGCTTGTGCAGCAGCTCCACGCTGCTCTCCCAGCAGGGAGATCTAAATTTGAGCGGGGCAGAGGCAGGCAGACGTGGGTATGGCAGCGCGGCAGGAGGGCCAGGCACTACACCTCCCGCCTACCTGGCATGCGGCGAGCCCGGAGGGGAGAACAAAGGTTTGCAAAGCCAAAGCCATGCTGGAAAAGGGAGAGGGAGGATTGCACAGCCCAGGCATGGGGAAGGGGGTTACACATCTCTCAAGACCGAGCATTAACACTGTATTCCGGCTGTGCACTGTGCTGCATGACCACCTCAGCAATACCAGACATGCTTTAGTCCTGAGTCAGTATGCCTCCTCCCAGATCTGCACTGCCTGGACACTCGGAGCAAGCCTAGAGCCAGGGTGGCCATCCTTATCCTGCAGACCCCACTGTGGAAGCAGGGAGCAGCGGCTGACAGCTCCCCATAGTGCTGCTGGGGCTCAGGCCTGAGCCTCAAGACCAGAAGAGCACCTCATCCCCTTAGAAGCCTCAGTAAAACCTAGGGCAGATGGAAGCTGAAGGGTGGTTGATCCTTCTTTCTCCATTCTTCCTCCATTACTCCATCTTTTTATTCTTCTACTTTCCTCCCTTTTTCTACTCTCCACTTACTTTGGAAAAAACCACCAACCTAGAAGCATGAATACTCTAGGTCTTTTTTAGGCTGACAAAGGGACATCCCCGTCAAGCAGCACATTCTGCCACAGACAGCTGGACAAGGGCTCCCAGTTCCCTCCCCGGTGCTCACGGAACCACGGTCCCCGCAGACACGTGCACGAGGCTCGCAGGGTGCCGTCTCTCTCAGCTGGAGACCGGGAGGGCTGCGATAGCGCACGTGATCTATTCTGAATTTGAGGATGCTGAATCCTCCATTACAAGCCAACCACAGAAATAAAACCAATCCCATTTTATTAAAAGCCCAAAGACACAATTAGATCTTGCAGATTATGCAAATGATGTGTAGCCCTCTGACTGCTGGCAATTTGCCGCACAGACCTCTGCTCCGCAGCGTTTGGGAAGCCCTGTCTGAACACCGGTTAGAGACCCTTACCCCCGTGCACAGCTCTGGAGCCCGAAGCCCTGATAAATATTCCACAAAATACGAACAGCCTATTTTCTCTTGCTACTCTGACCTTTTCCCCAAGACGTTAGAATGTATTTTTTTTGCCAGCTACTGTATGCTTATCCCCAGGGGTCAGGGACCTACAGGGCTCTATTAACTGTCAGTGGGTTTTTTTTTTCCTGGTGTCTGAGTTTACCCATAGCTAAGCTAATGTACTGAAGAGAGTCTTGGCAGGGGCAATAGACATTGTGTCACTGAGGGCATAAAGGCCAAGGAGTGGATGGGAAAACCTGATGGTGAAACTTAATCAGCAAGTAAAGACCAGAAGACAGTCTGCACTTGATCAGAGGGACCCCACAAGCACCTAGTGAAAACAGAAGTGCCTGTTTTCCCTTTCCCCCAGCGCTCCTCAGCCCCACCAGCAGCAGCTGGAGGGGTGCCAGTGCTTGCCCAGGGCTGGGAGAGCCGTGGGACCAGAGCAGCATCCTCACGCAGAGTGCCCAGCTCTCAGCTTTGGGGTTGCTTGCAGTGCTCAGGCACTCGTCGGGGGGATAAGTGCCTTCTCTCAGTCTGCCCTCTATTTTCTCATTTTTGACTTTTATGGTTTTTCATTTACAAGTCTAATCAGAGAGAGGCAGCAGGATGGAATAGCGCAATCATTCAACATAGATTAACAATAGAGTCGATAGCCTACAAGTGTTTGCAGCATCCCCCAAAGCGAGCTCCTCCAGCACCGAGCCGGGAGAGACTCCAGAGCCTGACGCAGAGAGGAGCTGCAAACGCCAAGCTATCGCTTGTAGACCTCAGCTAGCCTTCCAAACCCCTGGAGCTTCCCTGGCAGGAAGTTTCCAGGCCAGACAGCAAAGGCAAGGGAAGCATCTCATTTCACCTGATTTACACCAACTTCACATTCCATCGCTGCTGCAGCCACCGCCCGGGAACGCTGCCCGACCACAGCTCGCCACGGGTGCCACCCGGCCATACCGGTGTGGGGCCGACCGGACCCAACCGTGGGCACACGCTCCGTCCAGAGCACAGCTTCCCCAGTGGGCGCTTATATTCCCTCAGGGCTGCTCCTCACAGCTCTACAACCACACAGTGTGGGGTTCCACCTCCAAACCCAATTTTTTTTCAGGAAAGAAATAATTACTTTAATCATATTGGTAAGAACACACGTCACTGAGCGTGTAAAGCCCTGTCAGTGAGATCCTGAAGAATGTAACACCCAGGTGAGGTGTGCAATTTCAACCCACTGCAAAAGTCATTAAGGGCACAGTTTGGCAAAGCATTAAATACACGGGTTTTTGTTTCACTTTAAGCACTTGCCTAAGCACCGTGTTGAATCAAGGCTTAGCACTGTGCAGCATTCCTCCACGCAGGGCTGGCACAGCCAACACTACGCTTGGCTACAAAACAGCAGCACGTGAGATTGCGCCTCCTGGCAAAGCATCGCACTGGTCCTGAGCCCCGGTGCCCCAGGCTGCGCCATCCTCCTCAGCCATCCCGCTGACACAAACTGGCTTTCAAAGCCCAACAGGCTAAAACTGGGTTAAAAGCAGTCTAAAGTTAAAAATAGTTGACATTTCGGAAGTGACTGCGAGGTAAAATTCCAGCTTCCACCAGGTTTGTTAGCCATTGGAAAGTATTTTGATTGCAGGACTGTGCAAAACATGATTGCTGCTAAAGACCATAGCTGGAAAAAATATGTCACATTTTTATAACCGCTGTATACCTAATAAAATATAATAGATTTACTATCAGCTAAAGAATAGATTGGTAAACATTGTAAATTAAATCCTATGATGAAGTTTATTAAACTTCAAGGCAGTGCCTACTGAGATGGGAAGGCTGAAAGTTATTGGAAATTCTGAGCTGCCACCTTCGTCTTCCACGTTACTGTAAGCTGTCGTTACCCCAAGAGGTGCCGGCAACTGTACCCGACCACGTACAGACACGCCAGCCCCACGATGCGACGCACTACGCCTGGCCCATAATTCACCAGCCTTAACCCTCCTTTGAGCTGACATCTATATAAATATTGTTAATAGCACTAACATAATGTTAAGTCAGGTTTTACCGGACTCCCTCATACACCCTTTGGATTTATTAGCTATAGGATTTGAAGTAAATTTTTATTAGCCCAAGTTAAACCCAACTACCATGGGCTTGGCATTTGGGCTTTCTTTCCCCCAAACTTTCTTCCTTTATCTGAGCTTGGGCCCCCTTCTCTCAGCCCAGTACTTCCTCCCTTGGACCAAAATGTCCTCGGATAAATCTTACGGAATGAAATATTTATTAATTTTCCTAACCAATGTTGATCTCATAAATTACCAGGACTTTTTCATGAAATGGTTATTAACATCCATGGCTGTATGTTAATGGCTTATTGACCAAATATGGGATAATTAGACCCTAGGAGCACTGGCCACTGTGATCTATGAGAAGCAAATTTGGCCCTTATTACACCAATGACCTATTTAACATCTACTGATGAATTTAAGGTAGAATCACAGGCAGAATTTGTTTCAAGGAGCTGCCCTCCAATTAATGAGCAGAAAGATTCTTGTATAAAAATCTATTGATCCAGAAAAAAATATTAACAAAAATCATTTTTTGTAAGTGGTGATTAATTGGCTAAATAAACCTTAGATGAGACACACCAAGAAAACGCTGGTAACCAGGTACTGCCTGGGATTAACAAAACAGTGAGTCTGTGACTAGAGGGCCCTGCCTTCTTTCCCAGCTCTGAAGGATTTAGGTCCTGATTTATACTGTGAAGATTTATACTAATATTTTTAAAGAATTTAAACATTTATCCATGCGGCAGTTGCAGGAGCAACTCTTCAGACCTGCTGCAAGTAGGCGAGCTGTGTTTGGTTTAAGTTGCTAGGCAGGCTGTAGGCCTGAGACGGGAGTTGGCTTTCTGTGCGCTGCTCAAGGAGACCCTTTCCTCTGCCGTCTCACCCTATTTAAACATCAAATTAAAGATAAAATGAAAGGAACAAAAGCAAAGCCAGAAAGGAAGGAGTACAGTTCGTTTGAAGTACCCGAGGTGTAGGCGGGATGCACACGTCCGAACACGGTCCAAAAATGAAGGCGGCAATGTTTTTGTGAACACAAAAACCCCCCAGCTGATCCAGCAAACCCGTCGCACTCGGGTCCTTGGACCCAGAGAGGCTCCTACAGAAACGCGCGGACTTGGAATCGTCACGGGCACGTCTCAACCAGCGGAGAGGACTTACTTGAATTCCTCATTGCTTGGGGTCCAACAAATGCCATTTAAGGGTGGGTGCTTGCGTGGGAGCTGTGGCTCTGCCATGCTGCTCCTCGCTGGGTGCTCCCGGCCGGCTCCCCTCGCCGTACTCCAGCGGCTTGCCCAGCTCTCCTGCTTCTCTCGCAGCCTGGAGCGGCACAAACGAGGAGAGACTGGTCTGGCAGGTCAGCGCCGAGATCCCGTAACAACTGATGAGGGAGAGGAAACAATTTATTGCCCCAAATAAATGCTATAGTTCCAAATATCAGGCAGCTACCGCTCCTCTTATCCCACTCACTATAACTTTTAGGTCCTGTGCAACTGCTAACAGCAATTTTAAACTCTTTCTCCCTGCCGGATTCAACTTCTCTGTACGAAGGGGTAAGCCCGAGAAGGGATTAACTGATTGCTGCGAACAGAAGCGCTGCGAGTTCTCACAATTCAGACCTTGCCAAAGCTCCAGGACACCACAATAAGTAATTTTAACCTCCATTGAGTTTAAAAAAAAAAAAAAAAAAAAAAAAAAGAAGTCTTCCACAGCAGTTCCCCCACCAAGGCTGCACAAAGCAGAGCTTCCCAGGGCCAGCACAGCCTCAAGCCCCGGCCGAGGCTGGGCTCAGCACAGCATGCCTGCGGCACTGGGACCCAAAGCCCTGCAGCCCCCGGCGCTCGGACACACGGATTACTGCGGATAAACCAAATCCGGTAATAAACATGGAGTGCAGGAGTAGACTGCAAGGAGTAATTCACAATAGCTATTGTACCTCTGCAATTCACTGTACTAGGAGAGATTGCCTGGAGGTAGAGAGTGGAAATATTAGAAGGTGAAATAAGAAGGAAGTTTCCCTAACGGAGCCAAGGATGAGCTTTATTGGCTAATGAAGGGACAGATGACACAGACAAAAGAAAAATACCGTAAGAGATAAAAAGGAAGAATTAATATATGAAAAATGAAAGCAAGCAGATTAAAAAACAGAAAGCTACTAGCAGTCCTTTTGCTCACATATTATTCCCTAATTACAGATAAGAACCCAGGGGCTGCAGTCAGACACACTGGTTTAATCATTTTTATACCTTTTCCTGCTTCATTTGCCCTCTCCCAAGGAATCTACAGACAGCTTTCACCAGAGATGGACAGACAGAGAGGCAGCATACCTGGGGCTCCAGGCATGCCCAGCAGAGATGCCCAGAGGTATCATCCCAGCCCAAGGAAGCGGAGGCTGCAGCAGCCACCACTGCTGTGTTCCCTTCTCCCCTCCCCAGCTGATGGGCTTTCAACAGCTCCCCACCCTCCCAAATTGCTGGATTGCTGGCAGCTGGGCAGGGCATTAAGCACAGGGATTCCTGAGGTCCAGGGAAGCCGGTGTCTGGGGGACAAGGAGGTGGAGATGGGCCCTGAGTCTGGCCCAGGTGCAACCAAAACAGCAAATGTGATGAAAGCCCAACCTGCGGGGACAGCCCCAAACCTGGGGGAAGCTGGCCAAGGACCCACAGATGCGCAGTGTTGGTGCTTGTGGCTGAAATGGGCTTGAAAACCTCATTAGGCACATATGCATCATTAGGTGACTAAACACCCTGTATTCCCAGCCTTCTCGTTGCCCTTCCTGTACCCCACTACCACACTGCTCCCTTTTAAAGAAGTATATACATGTTTTTTCCAGAATAAAGTTGGTTGAGGAAGATGCCACCATGCCCCAAACCACTTCGCTGCCAGCCCTGTGCTGCCCCTTCCCCACTTTGCTTCCTTCCCTGGGGAGGGGATGCCTTCCCCGCTTAGTGCCCCATCCCACAGCTCCCATCCTCGCACCGCCTGACCCAGCAGCTCTGTCCCACTCGGTTTCCCGCACAGCGCTTTGTCACCAGCCAACGGACACCTGGATTTAAAAATTAAATACGAAGAAAAGAAGAACAGCTTCCTTTCCAGTATCTATTGAGTTCAAAAGGAAAATGCAGTAGATCTTCCCTGTTTTCTCGCAAAAAAACCGGTGTCACTTTTGAAATGGATCACCTGGCTGCGCCGGGCTCTGCGGCTGCGGTGAATTCCTCTCTCCCTGCCTATCCCCGCCAGCCTGTGCGGTGCCGCCTCCCAACACCTCTCCCACCCGAAATCCGCTCTTTCTTCTCGTGACAGGGTGTAAGAAAGAATAGGTGCAGATTTTAACCTCTATAATAGACACTAAATCACATATATTTGTTTTCCTCTATGCTGGGAAAATGTCCCCAAGGAAGCATGTTAAATTTGGGCTTTAAAAGCACCAATTTAGCTATTACGAGTTTTCTATGCTTTTTCTATTCAGGGAATGTTTGGCTTGAATACAGTACGTAGAAGAAATAAGATCAGCTCAACTGTTTAAAGCTGATTGACACCTTGGGTTTTTTCCCTTGTAATCTGAAGCGAAAGAAAAAAAATATAAAGGGAACCAGACACTCATTTAAAAGAAATTATTTCCTTGCCTACAGTCCCTGATCAGGGCTGCCTGTGCAGGGAGAATGAGATCTCATAAAAGGCCTTTCGTGGGTTCTTTTTCACATCATTTCAGCTCAGGTTTTGGTGGCAGACGAACTGTATTTCATCAGAGTTCAGAGGAAATTCAAAGCGAAGTTAAGGAAGTTGCTGTAAATGAGGAAAAAAATTCCCAACAAACCCTTTCATTCTAGCTTAACATATCAGCCACATCAGGAAACAGCTGTAGCAGAAATATGGTTTTTAATAATCGGGGAAAGCTGCGGAGCCCCGGCTCTTGTTGGAACAGTGACCCCCAACGGTGAGAGGATGAGGAGGCTGGGGCTGAGGGAGCGGTTCTTGCTGCAAATTGTGGGGCCCATGGCCTCCCCCCACAGCGCCCACCCTTCAGCCCCAGGCTGCCCCTGGGGATGGAGCTGTGTGGGGTCAGGGGGGGGCTTTTTTTTTTCCCCCGCCCCCTCACATCGAACTCCTGCTGCCAGTGGAAATTCCACTCGGGGCTGGGAAGAAACCCCGGGGGCTGAGGTTGGGGAAGGAGGTGTCAGACCCCCGTTCTGGTGGGGCTCGCGGGGGGGTGAGCCTCGGGACAGCACCCAGGCACGCGACGACAGCACAGGGTTAGAGACTGTCCCG
>NW_010225551.1:38824-43140 GCF_000690775.1 Eurypyga helias | reverse complement strand
GAGCAGGTGGGGTGGCCGCCGGGGGCTCCTGGTGACCCCAGCCTCGTCCAGAGGCCAGGTGTCTGGGGGTGCGGGGGGGCACAGAAATGCCTCGTGGCTCCTCTGGGACCGTCAGTGCCCAGCCCGCAGCCTGAGCAGCGACGCGTGCCCTTCTGCAGTCCACGGCGCGTGTCGCTGGCTTGGCCGGGCTGGATGGCGAGCGGGACACCTCCGGCTAACAGAAAGAACGAGGGACGTGATGCAATGGAGCCGCCGTCGGCTCCTGAATTCTTCCGGCTGTTCGGCTGCGGAACTGGAAGCGCCTGATGTGCTAGGTGCAAGACACTGCTCTTCTTTCTGGTCAGCACTCATAGCCTTGTGGTTGAGCGGTTTGTTTATCCTGACAGAATGTCATCCGGCTTGGCTCTGATTCTGCAAATAATCAACCTCCAGCTACGACTGCTCTCACTCCCAGCTGGCCTTAACTTCCCCACTGCCACAGGGCATGGGAGGATTTCACCATGGCTACGGGGAGATGAAAGGAATTTTGCCCTTGTCCTTTTTTCCCTTGGTTTGAGAAGTAAACAATAAAGTTTAAGCCTTTACGCAGAAAATTTGTAAAAATGTGAGAAGACAGTAGAGACCAAATAATTATCCATAATCAATACAGCTAAAGTCAATGGACTCTGCGTGTCCTCTTCTAATAGACTTTGTTCTGGGTTGTACCTTGACAGTTTATTTAGAAATATGAACTCTGTAAGGAATGGCTATTTGACTATGTAATCTTGTTAAACTCATAAATTCAGTTGGTCTGAAGTCTGTGTCATTGAAGCCAGCTGGAAATAAATGTTTTGATAGCTAAAATATGGTTCATTGAAGAAAATTCTGAAATAATGGGACTAACAAGTTGCCAGGAGAACTGTTTACATAGGCCTAAGTGAAATTATCATGGGGCAAGGGGAAAAAATTTTGACCCACATCTTAAATTCTTGCTTAGTCAAGTTATGTGGGCAAATAGATTGTATAATGGGACATATTTATAAAATAAAGCTGATTAGTGATCTTGGTGTCTTACACAACCTACGTCCAGCATTAAATCAGATTAATTTATAGGTGATTTTGTTGATGAGCCCACACTGATGCTCCCATGGTGTGAATTTCAATAACTTGTTTTCCTCTCTGGAATCCATAATTCTATTATTTGAGACACTTCATTGTTACAGATAACACATTTTAAGTGATATTATTTATGCTGTTTCATCTTGTCACTTAAGTTCTTGCTCAAGTTCATTAATGTATTGTGCTCCTCTGTGTACAAGAGGGTGCAGTGAGAGCAATTGATTTTAAGTCCACATAATGACTGATGGTATCACGCGTGTTTACCGCTTTGACACGGCGGACAAGATGCTAATGCTGCAGAGATAAACATGATGTCATTTCATGCAATTAAACACTTAATATACAGCAGGTAATGATTTGGTAAGCTTGGCACATGCAAGCAGTGGCTTTTAATCTTATTAACAGGGGTGGGATGACGCCACAAGCGATATACACATACCCAGGCTGTACCAATAAAAATAGCCTTTATGGGCTTGGGTCATTCTGCTGTGATAGGACAAAGATCCCTAAAATGAGTCCCTTGCAGCTCATGAGCGGCTTTTGTAGGATCCGGGGAGAGATGTCAGGTTTGGACCAGCCAAGCGAAGCATTCCCTACGTACCTCTATCCTCCTTTTGCTATGCTGAGTTGCAGGCGAAGGGGAGGGATGCTTACGGACGGATGGCACTGCCTGTGCTCTGGTGTGCAAGCACGGGGTGAACCCCAGCACGCCGGTGTCCCACAGCCTTCCTAAACCTCTTTGGCCCTTCTCCTTGCTCGTGGGTGTCCATCTGTGGAAGCTGCTCGATGACAATAACATCCACGGCACTGAGGACTGTGTCCTGCTCTCTATCTCCAAATCCCCGCAATCTGCCAGACCCGCTGCAGTCCTGCCCCTTCCCCGGCGCGGTGCAGCCTTGGCTCCGCTGTGTAGCCCTGGTCTGCAAATGCTTTCAGCGGCCAGGAGCTGCTCAGCGTTTGCCTCAGCTCCACAGATGCGGTAGCAAATGGTCCCCTTCCACAATAGTCAATATTTCCCAGCTTTGACAGATTAGCCAGAGTAATCACAGATTTTATGCGGCACAATTAACATATCTTTGCTTTATAGCTATTGCACATGAATTTGTCTGCGATAAGCAAGGTCACGGCGTGCACCAAGCCAGCGCCACCCTTCAGGCAGGTCCCAGCCTCACACCGCTGCCTGGCAGGGGACGTTGGCCCGCGGCCACGTGCCGAGTTGCTTTGGGAACTCAACAGCGAGTTGACTGCAGCACAAGCCTCTCCAGCTCTATGAAAGAAACGCCTCTTCCCCGTGGTTGTGCCATTTGGAGGTGGCAGGTACAGACTTTAAGACCTGCTCATTTTATTACTGGAAAAACAGGAAATTCAGCAGTCAAGAAGTGGGCTGGGGACTGGGGAAGGGCCACGGCACCATCACAACTGGCACTCCGTGGCTGGGACTGGGGGTGACCGGCACATGACCACACGGAGCAAAGCACCAGGAACACAGAGGACAAGGTTTACAAAGCCATCTCCAGATGCTGAAACAAAAGACCCGGCTTTGTAAAGGGCATGAAACAACACCATGGTTCTGTCTGAAATTCTGGAGTCTCATTTTTTGGAGAATTGCTTGCAACCAGAGATGCTGCAGCTGAAGGTGGAGATGAAGGAGCTGAGTGAGCTGGAACTCACTGGACAGACCTCGTTTTATTAAGCCCCTGTGCAGCTCGGTCTCTGCGGGCGTCTGTCCCCCCTCTCCCCCCTGCAAGAAATGCAGTTGCTCTCCCATGCTGCCCTTTCTGACAGATCCCTCAGTCTCGCTGACCTCTGTCACGGCTCTCCCCTTTCCCACTTCCCTGAAATCAATTACCTGCTCTGCACTGCTCCATATTCATCAGGGCTCCAGCCATTTGACCTGCAGCCCCCTGCCCCCTCTCCAACCGGAGTGCTGCTTCCAGGCTTTGCGGAGGAATGGCTCTGTCTTCGCTAATCAAGCAAAGAGGAGTCAAGCCAAGAGCAATGCTGGGGGGTTCCTGGGCTGGTCCTGCTCTGCCCCGGGGTGCAGTGGTGCGTCTGCCTTGCTCCGGAGTGCCAAGCTGTTCTTCTGAGAGAGCAGAGGTGCTGACTATGCCCCGAGGTGTGAGCGGCTGTAGTGGACCACGTGTGCCTTGGTGGGGAGAGGATGCTCCTGGAGAAGGAGCAAAAGGAGCTGAGTGTGTCAGGGAGCAGTGACAGGCAAGGCCAATAGCTGGGTTTCACTCCTGGCACCTGGGGAAGGGCCATCCTTGCTCCCAGCAGCTGTGGGTGCTTCTTTGGTTCTGGTGTCATGCCAGCCTAGAAGCTGCCTGGGGGATGGGGCTGTACCTAGAGTGATCCGTGGGCCCCAGCATTAACCCCAACAGCTGCCACAGAGACCGTCAGGCTTTGTGCTTCATTTACTCTCAAATAAAACAATATCCGTGTGACAGGGGATGTTGATCCATGAGTAATTCAGCAGAGACCGCTGCAAAGCTCATTTTGCAAAGCAATGCACAGCCTGTGCCCATCGGTCCGGCCCGTCCAGGCCTCTGCGGAGGCAGGACAGGCAGCTCCGTGTTGTCCTTGCCCGTGGCTGACCATGCCTCTGGTCTCAGGGCTGTCCTGGCCACAGGACCCGCTGTCGAGCGGGCGGCAAGGGGAGACTTGGGCAGGAAGGAGCGGGTGGCACCGGGGCTGAGCGCTGCCATCAGAGATGAGCTGAATGTAAACGCCGTCCCGCGTGGGCGCCGAGTCCCTGCTGCTCCGTGGAAGACGGTGTCGCTCCTGGATGGCATCCCAGAGCCTGGCTGCACATGTCCCTGTGCTACAGCGGGGGCTGAGCTGCACCTTTGTCTCTCCTCTAGGTTTCCTTTCCAAACAATGGTACCAGAGCTCCTGTTTGGATTTCATTTCACCTTCTTTCCAAAGTCTCTGGGACACGCTGGGGTTAATATTATAGTTTATCAACAATCAGTGCTCAAGAAATAGACTCTCTTTGGGTGATATTTAATGAGCTTGGAAATGAGAATATGGCTGTGCTGTTGTAGGAGACAGGAATGAGAATTTTAATGAGGGTTTATGTTTAATAAAAGGTTACTAAATTTTAATTAAATTAAACCAATAAAGTCTAATATTTGCTTAGCATATCAAAGTTCTGTTTGCCGTGGTGGTGTGTGAAATGCTAGCTCACACTCTGCTAACACAAGGGGCTGCCTCTGCTT
>NW_010225551.1:33534-38802 GCF_000690775.1 Eurypyga helias | reverse complement strand
AGGAATGGGAAAACCTCCAGTTATGGCAAGGGACCGTGGGAGATGCTGGAAATCTGGCATACCTTGCAGTCGGGTCACATCCCCAGAGGTACCAAAGGCCCCTCACTGGCTCACAGACACCCATGTTTGCTGGCAACTGATGCTCAGCTACCTCTGATGTGCCAGAGCGAAGTGGTGCCGCACAGAGCAACACATGGCTTTCCGGCTGAAAGCTTCCCTGTGTGGAACCGCTTCCCAAGTGTTTGCTGCGAGTCTGGTCCCTTGGAAGCCCCACGGGGTTTCATATTCAATAAACTTTTCTTTAGTTTCACATTTTAAAAGATGACACCTGTCTCTAAATTATAAAAGTCTCTTTCAATTCAAATTTTAAAGATTTGAAATCAATCCTGTTTTGTTGTGAAAGAGGTGAAACGGAATCCAACACCGGTGCGGTTTCAGAGGCCCTGACACCCTGCTCTGCTCTTGCTTCACACGTTTACCCGTGCCGGTGCCCCCCTGCCCTGCCACCAGCTCCAGAGAGGGACCAGACCCCTGAGTCAAGCACAATCCGCCAGGCAATGAGCTCTGCCAGGCTGTAGCCGTGCATCCCTAAGGATCTCACCGGGAGGGCACGATGGGACCCCAACACCACATTTCGGTGCTGTGGGCTGGACACAGGAACAGCCTCAGCTCCGTGTCCCTGCGGAACTCTCGGCAGCGGCTGGCAGTGGCCCGGTGGCCTCGCACAGGGCCCTCCGGGGAGCTCCCGAGGACCACTCTGCAATTGTAAGCCAACAGCTGGCATGAAACATGGCTTAATTGTTTACAGGGGCCTGGGCCAGATGTGGCACATGCTCCCTGCGCCCGGCCGCGGCTCATCAGCCCTGGAAGGAGCAGGACGGGCAGGCTGACACAGCTCCCACGGGGCAGGAGCCAGAGCCTGGCGCAGCCTTCGGTGGGGCAGGGCGAGCAGCTGAAGTGGCATGGCACAGTGTGGCACAGCACAGCACGGCACCATGGGGCCGGGCATGGCACAGGATGGCATGGCACCGCGTGGCCTGGCACGGCACAGCACCACCGGAGCACCACGCAGCCGCTGGTGTGGGTGGTCTCCCATGGGCAGCCGGGGCGGCACCGCAGCGGTGCTGCGGGGACTGGGACCGGTGGCTCACTGGGAGCCCCATCAGGGCCACGACAGGAGCTCACCTTCTGCAGGATGATTTCCATGGCCCCTGAGCAAGATGGCAGCGAAGAGGAAGGAGCTCTGGGCACCCCGCATTGCCTCCGCCTGCCTCGCTGGGGCTCAGGGCCTGATCCTGACCCGCAGAAGCCTCCCTGGGCCAGGCCAGGGCTGCCGGAGCCTGCGCTGTCTGCAGGGAAAGGAGTGTGGGAGAGCAGGGGGGGCGGAGGGGGACCATAATTGCTCCTTTTTTTTTTTTAAATTTACCAGTGTCAAAACCAATCTGAGCAGCGGATGCATATATTTAAATTAAAAGTAATTAAAAATGTGCTGCCAGAAAAATGCATGATGGATTCAATGTAAGAAAATGAAGTAATAAAATACTTTATGGATTAACTCATATCAGACTGTTTTGCAAATTTATTTTTCATTATGATACATCCATATCAGATAATGTCTGAATTTATTATGCTGCCTTCAGGCAGGCAGCGTCTGAAACCCTCGCAGCCCCATTTGGGTCCCGGTGACTGGTGAGCAAGGTTTCTGTCATCATTTCTTAGTGGTCACTTCACCTCAGTAATAATGAACGAGTCAAGCAGGGCTGTTATTTTCTTTAATCTCTTTCCTCATATTAAAAAAATACAGCCAGCCACATCATTATTGCAGCAGGCCCAGAGGACTATTTCCAGGTCATTACTCCAGTTCGTCTGAGCGTCTCAAGGTCCTAAAGGGTTTGGGGTTATATGCAATAAGGCGTTCGTCGACAACATTTCCCTTGAGCCCTAGGTGTTAATGAGAAAGATTTTCCATGTGGCTGTTAACACTGTGCAGTTTAAAAAGTCACAAAGAAAATGGGATTTCCTGCTTCAGCTCTCTGTCTCATTGTGGGTCTCTTTTTGTTTGCGTACTGCGAGAGGGTATTTACCTCTCTAATTGCTTGAATTCACACGGTTATTTTTCTAGAGGGGGATTCGTAACTGTGTGCACGGACATTTCCACCAGCCAAGTTGGAATTTTCTGGTTTATTCACTTCTAATTGTCCCCATATTCTTCTGATGGATTATATTTTTTCCCTTCACGGACAGAAGAAATGTCAAACCACAAACCTACAACAATCCTAAAGCCACCAAAAACTCCATTTTTTGCCCAAGACGGAGGCCTGATGCAATAATAAGCATTTGAATGTTGCAGCAGGGTTATAGATTGCAGTTTGGTGCCTCCATGCTGCGTCTCCCGGGACAGCCCGGCAAAGCAATTACACGACTGGAGTGTGCTGCAGAAAAACCTCCGGACTAA
The DNA here is from genome assembly GCF_000690775.1 of Eurypyga helias. Classification (NCBI taxonomy): domain Eukaryota; kingdom Metazoa; phylum Chordata; class Aves; order Eurypygiformes; family Eurypygidae; genus Eurypyga; species Eurypyga helias. Next base: position 36,347 of record NW_010225551.1, on the reverse strand, counting down.
ATGAGACGGTGCAGGGCTGAGTCCCAAACCCTGGGCAGGGGCCTGGCCACGCCACGGCCCCCACCACGCTGTGGTGTCGCGCAGCCGGGGCTGAGCGTGGGAGGAAGCGTTGGAGCCCATCACCGTGACCTCAGGGCTGTGCAGGCAACCTCCGCTCTCACCCGTCTGCGGCTGAGGGGTTCCAGGTGCCCATGGGCTGCGTTCCCGCACCCGGGGTGGGCAGCAGCTGCCCTGTGTCCCCCCGGGCTCCCCAGTGCCAGGGGGAGTCCCTTTGGGAGAGGAGTTTTGGGGTGTCCATGGCCATCCCAGCCACACGCCTTCCTTGCTCTGGGAGGATGCCACGACATGGCCAGACCCCCAAGCCCCGCTGGCATGGCCAGATCAGGGGATTGCAAAACTCAAAGGCTTGAACTTTCCACCCTAACTTTTCACAAATACTTTTGCCTGCTCAGCATCTTCAGCTATTTACCAAACCAGAGCCCACTGCGTCTGTGGTGTGCTTTTAGAGCTGCTATGAATTTCAAAATGTGTAAAAATGACAGAATATTAACAAAAGCATTGATTTTCCTATTTATTTTTATGCATTTTATTAACTAAACCACTTTAAACCATAACCACTGTGCATTAAATTTACTCTGCAATGTTGGATATGAATCTCAAACAATAAACCAAATTGAATTCTTTATAAAGCAGAAATTTAGGAAAAAATACAATTAAAACCGCTGCCTGCGCTGCCAAGCAATCGCCTTCCCCTGCGGAGAGCGGGGCCGGTGCTGCCCGCCTGCTCCTGGGCCGAAGCTTCCCCTCACGTAAGCTTCTTACAGCCATGAACAGGTAGATAATGCACCGGGAGCCACACAGATAATTTTAGGAATTTCCTATCCGAAGATGGGCTTGAGGCAAAGATATGCTGTTGGGTTAACAACTTCTATAAGCACTTACTCAAAAACCCTGAGCTCCCTTATACAACAGCCCAAAGGCTTGAGAGCGTCTCACCCCCTCCTCAGAAAGGCCATTTTACACATTCTTTGAAAATCTACCATAGTTTAGGGAAAACGCACTGCTTTGAAGCTCTGTCTTCGCTCACACTTGGGTGAATTTTGCAATACGGCTAATTCCAAGTGTGGAGGGGTTTTGGTCTGTGTGGGCACACTCGCATCCCCCTGATCTCACAGCCATTTTATCATTAAGTTTTGAAAATCCTTTGGAATAGCGATGTAATCCTGTCAGGAATGCAATTGAGTGGGGCCAGGGCTCGGAACACGCAAGGCTATAGGAACGCTAAGCATTGTGGGAGGGAGAAAACGCATCTTAATCCAGGTGCTGCGCCTTAGTGAGCACATACCAATCCTCCCCTTAGCCTGCTCGTGTAAAGCTGTGCGACTGCAGGAATCCAGTTATTAGCAAAACTTAGCTGTAAGATGAGTGCAGAGGCATAAAAATATCTTGGTTCCCCAGTGGGGATAATATTAGCATGTCACGGTGTAGCGATGCTGTGCAGGGGAGTTCCATCTGCGCTCGCGAAGCACTTGCATTGTACTGCTGAGCATCGGGAAAGAGCCGGCCGGGATGTTCATAATGCTGCTCCAGCCCCAGGGTTACGTAAGCCAGGGTCACCCCTTGCCTGCAGGAAAATATTTGTCCAGGTACAAGATAATGTTTGTCCAGAAACAAGTTCTCCCAGGCACGGAGAACGAGCTCTGTGAGCAGTGGGGCTCTGCTTTCACACCGCTTCCAAAAAATTAAAGCCGGGTACGCGATCGGGTAGGTGTGACAGCGTGGCACCGCGCAGGACGTGGGGACCCGGGGGTGAACGAGCAGCCTTAACTCCAGCATTCCCAAGTTTTAGAGCACTCATAACTCGGCAACAGAAGTGACGGCAACGGTGTGGAGCTTTTCCAGGCGGGAGCGTTGGGATGACACGCAAAGTGGCGGGATGAGAGTGCGTGTTCACGTGCGCGTGGGCCCTGCAGAGACTCGGAGCCGAGTGGAGCCGCTCCGAAGCCACCCGTGCTACAGAGGGATCTGTCTCCAGCCTCAATCAGCCGGCAGTAGCGAAGCGCCCGCCCACACCTCTTCTCCTACATCTGCGTTACGGTGCAAACCCAATTAACGGCAGATCTTGGAGGCAAGCCGCACGCATGGGCAGAGAGCAGGGCACGCGAGCCGGAATACAAATCTATATATAGATCCCTGGATCTTCCTGGCTCTAAATAGGCTGTACAGCAGCTATTTCGGGGAGGAGGCGGCGTGCGGAGAGCCTGCCCGGGGCGAGGGAGGAGCGGGAGGACGTGGCGGTGGCCCAGGTAGGCTCGTTAAGGCGCCTGGCCTTTTCAGGGAAGATTTAGAAGGACTCCGTAATCTGCAAATTCTAAAGAGCTGACGGAGACAGTTATTAAGGGCTGGTAGGTGATGGCTGCTCGCCGTGTTATTAAAGTGCTAAAAGGTTATGTCTGCGATAGCTGTGTGCTTACAGTGTCCTTCATGGCCACTTCCAGAGGGACAGAGACAAGGAGAAAGGCAGAGGATCGATAAAAGGATATTACCACTGGGCCAATCCCAATAATAAGAGAGGTGATATATACACACCATTTAAATTGTCCAACACATTTAATGTTCATTAACACTAATTTTCACAGTGCTGGTGTTTAACATATTATTGCAATGAAATTAATAAAAAATACCCCACAGGAAATATAATTTAACTGTTTATATACTCACCTTTTGATTGCCAATTTCCTGCCGAGCTCTGCTCCCGCATCAGCGTTTGCAGGAAACAGCAGCCGAGTGAGCCAGTGGCCAGGGCCGCGGAG
>NW_010225551.1:30050-33508 GCF_000690775.1 Eurypyga helias | reverse complement strand
GCCCCCCCCACGGCACAGACCCACCAGAGCCGGCAGAAATGTCCGGCGGAGCCGGAGCCTCTGGTGCTGTGGGCCCTGAGCGACCGGGGCCAGGGACGAGGGTGCCACGTCAGCTCTTCCCCAGGTTTCCCCTGTGTCTTTTCTCCTTCTACACATTCCCCCTCTGTGAGAGCCTGTTTCAGAAATTTCCATCCTTCCTCCGCATGATCAGATGGATGATTGTTCATTATCCTTGTGAAAAATCTCGACTTGAGTTCGTTTTAGTGTAAGGGCATTTTTCACTTAACAGGGAAAAAATAAACATGCGATAGTTTTGTTATTATGCAGTAATTACTAGGGAATTACGTATTTATTTATCTCTTACGAAGCACATGGAAATTGTATTTGGCCACAGTGTATAAATTGTGGTATAATTACTGTAAAATTTATAGTTTTTATACTTCCAACAAGTTAGCTTTTAAATCACACAACCCCCATGTAAATACTTTAAAATTATTCAGTAATTACTTATTTACATTGTAATTAAAATAAGTAATTAGCATACATTTACAGAGGATTTACATACTTATTTGTGAAAATAGTTCCTTGGCAGATGCAAAAGAAATCTTTAGCTGATCATAAAAGAAATAGAGAATATATGTGCATTGAGGAGGAGACTGGTGCTACAGGGGCTGTAGGTACGTACCCATGCCTGCTCGGGGCACGGGCATTCCCGAAAAGGCTGGCTCCAGGCAAGCCTGTCCCTGATCAGGAGCAAAGCAGGCTGGAAAGGGCAAGTGGCCGTGGCAAGCTGTAGCCAAGAGGTGTCCAGAGCAGCCAGCGCTGACCTGCCACGGAGCAGGGTCCCTTGGGCAGGGAGTTGTCACCCAGCCCGTCCCAGCAGCTCCATGCAGGGTGTTGGGTGCCATGTGTCCCTGTGGCCACTGGCCCCAGGTGATCTGCAGAACATCCCTTACGTGGGCGCAGTCTGAAACCCTAACGAAGGGATGAGGGTTTTGCAAGCGATGCCGGCAAAAGCTGCGAGGCCCGTGGCGTGCCAGGGGCTGGCAGAGTCGTCTGCTCCTGGAAATGGCTGGGGATGCTCCGAAGTGGCAGCTGTGTTCTTAGAAGGCATGTTGGCATGGAGGAGGGCAGACTTTGAGCTGAGACCAGCCCTCTGAAAACCCACGCAGGGCCCGAGAGGGCTCAGTGTGCAGGATTAGCAAAACATCCACTGACACCCTTCGGGGCCGTGTAGTTGCTGTGTGTGTATCCCAGCTAAACAAGACAAATCCGGCTGATGATTGCGTCTAACTAGGAAGAATGATGGAAGGTCTGTGCCCCCGTCTGTAAGGATAACAGCAATGATGATTGGTTTGAGGCAGGAACTCCCAGGCCAAAGCCAGCAGGCACAACCGGAGCAGCGTGCTCAGGCACAGCCGCCCGCAGAAGGGACCCAGGGCCTGGCCCCCCACGCTGCCGGCAAGCGTTTTGCCGAGGGGGAGGAAGGAGCAAGCCTGTGGCATGGCCCCGGCTGCTCCCCTGAGCTGAACACCAGCCTGAGCAAGTATTTCTTGCAGCACGGGACTGGGGAAGGTTTATTTTCTTAGAGATTTTCATCCGCTGTGGGCTTTCCACTGGAAAGAGGTGCCAATCCCCAAGGAAACCTTTCCATCAGACGGAGGATTTCTGAGTTCGGGCTGATGTGCATGTGGGGTCTGGTGTTTAATATGTGCTGCCCCGGACACAAGTGTGTCGGGCAATGAGTTTTCCTGGGCCAGGAGTGGTTTGCAGAGCAGGAGGGTGCTAGCAAAGGTGTTCCTGCTACCGACATGGGTACTTCCTGTGCCTTTTCCTATCGGGACCAAGGTGGCAGTAGGTCAAGCAACGCAGAGCTGCCGAGTGGGTGCAGCTTTGCCTGGCACCGGTGGGTGCTGGGGGGTTCCTGGGGTTGTCCAGGGCTCGGGGCAGTGGCCTTGTGCTGGAGAGCTGCTCTCAGGAGCTTGGCAATGGATTTGCTCCTGGCAGGAAACATGCTTTCTGGGTCCTGCTCTCTTCATGTGCTGGTTTCCCAGCCTTGCTGTTCTGGCACGTGTCTGCCACCACTTCTGTTCCTGGTGAGTGCTGGTGGGCAGAGCTGGGAACCTTGGAGGCATCTGGCGCTTTGTGGAAAAGCAAGATATTTTTCAGGAAATGAAGAGTTCCAGTGGGCAGACTAATGCTCCTTAACGAGCAGGACCTCGTCGCTGGAATTGCGTTAGCCACGTTCAGCCGGCTCAGAAACCCCTTCCTGCGAGACAATGCAAGGTGTGCACAAAGGGAGTAGCCGCGGCAGAGCCTCCGTTGTGGAATTGCACTCCCTCCCCAGAGCCCTTTCACTAGGCCGTTATCACATGTGCTGTGTTATTGGATTTCTCCAAAGTCTCCCTTTATCCTTATTAATGCTGTGAATGTTGTAGCAAGGAGTGATACGATCTAACATTGGATAAAATCACAATTTGTCCTTCTTCTTGGTGTAAATGTAACAGGGCTTAACTGTACAAACAAATAAGCCTAAATAGAAACATTTGTGATGATAAATGGGCAAGGAGAGCGCGCTCTGCAAGGTGAGAGATGACAGTGCCTGTGAACAGAATGGAGAATCTCGCTGCTTCAGGGTCAGCCTCAGGCAGCCTCAAGGTCAGCTCAGCCAGCTCTCCCTCCTCCTCCTCCCCGCAGCCATGGCAGGCGTCCCTACACCTCTCGCTCCCTGGCAAGGCTTCGGGATGCTCAGGCTGCAGCATCAGGGTGGTTGGGCTGTGCCACGTGCAGGGCACGGCTCTGCTCCGGCGGCTCCAGTGGACTGAGCCTCACCGGGAGAGGAAGGAACAAATCCGCTCAGCAGCACTTCAACATATCGCTGACGCATTAGTGAATCGTTTGCATTACTGGACTGGCAAATGGCATAAAACAGTTCCCTTTTTTTAACTTTTCATCTTCCACGTTGAGCGAATAGCACAGAGCTTGGCTTTGCGTGCGGTGTGGCGAGCTCCTGGACGAACTGCTCTGCCCCCGCCTGCCCTCGGGGGTCCCAGGGAGGAAAGAAAAGAGAATAAAAATGGATTGCATCCCCAGATTTGCTCAGCAGATGCAACGTCCGTGCCGACCCTGCACGCGTGAATGGAGGAGAGGCCACAGTGCCGGAGGTGAAGTTCTGTGGGGATGGTGGGGCAGGAGCGTGCTGTGGGTGGTGTGGGGCCGATGGGGGTCCCAGCACTACCCATCGGAGTACCCCTGGGCTGAGGCCCGCTGGCATAGCTGAGCACAGCGCGCGGCGCTGACCCCGGGCGCCCGTCCCAGCGCGGGAGCAGCGTGTAATGAGGCCCCGTGCGGATATGGATACGACAGAACAAAAGGCCAAGGTGCAGTAAGGACAGCAATCCGCAGGTCTCAGTCCATTTGTTTTTCACACCGAATCCATCACGGTAATACCTTTCTGT
>NW_010225551.1:21170-29940 GCF_000690775.1 Eurypyga helias | reverse complement strand
CGCACGTTTCCCTGATAGATCAAGTGGATTGGAGTTTATTTGGGTCACAGCGACCAGCGCTGTTTGCTGTGACAAAAGACTGATGGGCAGAGCTCTGGGGAGCTGCCTGGGCAGCTGCCAGCCAGGCAGCGGGGTGGCCTGGGTGATGGGCAGAAGGGGAGCTGGGCTGCACCCCGCTGCCACCACCCCACAGTCACCCCTTATCGAGCTGCCCTGCCCTCACCCTCAGCCTCATGCAGGGAAGGCACAGGGGATGTTTTCTGCCATGGCACACCCTACCACAATCCCTTCATCCCAGGACGTCACGCTGTCCGCCTTCCTCCTCCACCGATAGTTCAGCGAGCACCTGCCTTTCGGAAGCGAGGGCAGCCGCAGGATCGGACCCTGGGACATCAGTCCAGTGGCACCGAGAGCCGCACCGAGCGCCAGGCTGAGAGGAAAAATGTTCCTTTCAGTAATGTCCTGCTCGCACATGCTCCTAGTTAATATTCATGCACCAAAATGAGACAAGTGCTTAATGAGATCAGCCAGGAGTTTCATTTGAACTCCACGAGCACGGGCGTCCTCAAAATTGCTTTGCAGTGGATGTGCTAAAAAGTTTAATGCTGGCGCGCTGATAACCTCTGCGGGGACCTCGGTGTGCTGAGCAGCGGGGCGTTCCAGGCGCTCTCCATCGCCAGGGACAAGAGGGAGGTGGAAATTAGGGCTTATTAAAACCCATCCCCCCCGCAGGCTTCAGCAGAGGTGTGAGCAGGTTCGGTGAGAGCATGAAGAGGGCAGGGGCTGCATCTGTTGCTCTGCGGGTTGCCCACCTCTCGTTTAGGGTTAATGTTATCAGGGAATACGCGGACAAAAGCTAAACAATGCTAATTATTTCATTGCATAGAAAAGCCCAGCCTCAGAAGAAAGAGCTAAATCTCACAACATCTTAAGGCATGGAAGCCATCTGTGATAAGGCCGGTTGCCTTTCAAAGATAAGGAGGCAAAATTGAAACATATTCTACATAAATGGCTTCAGGCCATGAATCATTCCGCAGCGTCCTCGCCGCTGGACTGTGGCCATCACAAAGAAAGCAGTAATAACGATAGTAACAGTCATTAATACCGGGGTCCTCCTGGCTGGAGGGCCAGCCGCCACAGCCCAGACACTAGACCGGGAACAGCAAACATACATTTATGGTAATTTTATTTGAACTCTTGAGAATACGTCCCACACCGCTATGATTTGATGGCTTATTAAACCCTGCAGGAAACCTTCTCGGGACGGGAGTGCTAGGAGCAGTCGGAGGGAGAGAGCGAGCCATCAGCGGGCACCGGCATCATTTCCTTCCTAATTAAAAGTCAAAATGTCATCTAGGTTTTTGTATTGTAATTGCAATGGCCATTGCAAAGACACCATGAAATCTGGCTGCATTAGCACTTCTTTGGGGGGGGGCCCTGGTGAATGAAGATGTATTGAAGGCTGCTCCCTGGCACTCTTCTCCTGCAAGTCCAGGCTTTAAGTGCAGTAAATGAGCCCCCTGCCAAGAGCTCACCTCACCTCCGAGCCCCGCCTCCTCCCAACTACATCAGGGGACTGGAACGGAGAAAAAAATCATACATTCCAACCCTAAATGATACCAGTAAGTTTGTGCAAGCTTATGTAAATCACACAAAAAGTGACAAGTTTTCCTATTAAAAGATAATTGTAATCAGGGTGCTGGACGTGCGGTGCACTGATGATTGGAGATAGACGGGCAGCGTGAAAAGATGGATCGTTTTAATTTGCACCAATTAAATTGAAGTTCATGGGATCATCTTCTTCAATCTTCATGAATACTTTATTTTCTGGCTGCTATGGAGCTATTAAAAAGAATGATTGAGCCAAGAGCTAGGCATAGTATATTTTATGAAATATCACCTTTAAAGAATTTGAGTGCGCCATTTTCATAATGAGTTTTCTAGTACCTAATACCCTTCTATATTACTACATTTTTAAAGTGGATTGATCTGGAAAGTGCAGAAAGTGCAGGTAATGATACATTTTGCTAGGATAAGGTGGCTGATAATGTATCATGTTACTGCTCTGAGAATAATAGATTGCCTTGTGTTTGAGATGTGGCATTCTTATTTTGGTGCTTGCCTTGTGCAGACAAGGGGAATCCTCTATGTCTCCGGAAAAAAAATGTTTAATTGTTTGTGCAATTTCCTTCTTGTTTCTTCTGTGTCTTTTCTGTATAGTTTGTGACCTCAGAAAAAGATTTCTGAGGTTTGAGGGAGGCTGCTCTCAGGTATGCATTTGTCTTGATGGATGTTGTTAGAACAGAACAGCATGTAGGAGACAACACACTATGGGAGATAAAGAAATACACAACCCTATATTATTTACCAGTGCGTCACATTCTCTTCCCAAGAGGAATGAGTGATGATAGCTTCAAAAGGATAAGTCAATGAGAAGGGTGGTCATCTCTCACTCACAACTGCCAAAAAGGCCCCAAGTCTCACTATTTCACGCAGAGACAAATCAAAAGCTTAACGGGAAACAGGTGATGCTCAGCCGTGTGCAGGATTTGAGCCCACTCTGCTGCTCCCAGCCAGCTTTCGTGACCACGGAGCTGCACAGCTCCTCCCCGGGTGCCCGCCGGCCCCATGGCCACCCTGCTCTGGTCCAGCCCCCTCCCCTCGGCACCCGGCAGTGGCCTCGTGCCCACGAAGGCTGGCCAGAAACTTGTGAACACTGTGAAAGCCCAGAGTGTCTGTCAGGGCTGGGGTTGACACCAGTTGGGTGATGGTACTCTTATCTTCTAATAACTCACTTTAAAGTTACACTGGATAGAATGTGGGCAAATGCAGGAGGTCACAGTCCCTTCAGTGCCCCTGGGATCAACGGCTTGGGTTCGTTTTCATCCCCAAGGAGCTGGGAGGTGCCACCCTGTAAGGAAACGCTAATCGGAACAAGCAGGGACACGACTCCCAAGCTCGCAGCACTGCAGGAACAAGCTAGCGTGTCCCACGGGGACAGCCGGCTGCTAACACGCGTCGGTCCCAATCCCCAGGGGTGCATCCTCAGCAGTGCAAGTCACAGCAACACGATGCCATCTCTCTCTACACAGGTTTAAGCAACAGCAATCATAATTAACCCTGCTAATTAATCAGGGCATAACATATTAATTGCCAGCACACGAGGCTCCAATTGAGCAGGTGCTGTGTGGGAATCTAATAGGATAATGAAGTGACGCGCGGTGCCACGTGCAGCAGAGAGCACGTCTCTTGGAGGGACAGGCCTGGCAAAACCCAGCGCTGGGCCAAAACCCACTCCAGCTCCATGTCACCACCTGCAAAGAGGCGGGTGGCGTTTGGGGTGCACGGTGTGCCAGCCAGCGCGGGAGGTGGGGAGGTGCCGCGGCTTCCCACCCTCCCTGAGCCACGCGTTGGGAGCCGCTGTTGAAATGGGGCTTGGGGGAATGGGACAGAAGGGTCAGGACGGGTCCTGCAGTACACGAGGAGCCAGGCATCGGTACCAAAATGTGGGGCCTGATGCCGGGCAGCAGATAACCGATGGAGATCCCTGTTGGTGCTGGAGCCAGGCCAGTCTATCCTGTCACCTGCTCCTTGCCCCTTCCCTGCTGGGCTGGCCACTCTGGCACGTGGTGTGCTCCGTCCCTTGGCCGCGCACCCTGACTGCTGCACGTAGAGCAGGGCTTTAAGAAGCCCTGGCCCTTGAGGTTCATCAGGCTGAGGAGGTTCAGACTTTAATGCTTTCTGTTATTATAAAATTTTTGTTTTAAAAAAGTTTAGGATTGTTTTGGGCCACGTAGGATGCTCCTGAGAAAGCAGGAAGGGCAAGTGGAAGCCAGGCAACTTCAGGCACTTTATAGGCAGATCTTGCAGTCTGACCTACATGTAAGTTGCCTAATCCAACTGTTAAAATAACCGTAAATATTTGGTCATTATGTTACTGTTTCCAGCAAGGTTTGTTTTTTTTTTGGAAAGTGTCTCGTTTGTTTTGGTTTGGTTTGTTTCTATTAGCAGAATAGCCCAAACACCAAAGAAATACTTCCTTGCCTTAAGTAAATGTTTATCTTTGTTGGAAGGATTTATCCAAGCCCCTCACCCCCCTTGCCTGGGGCATCTCCCAGCCCCAGAGGAGCCCGGCTGGCCGGGGCAGGCAGATGGGTGCTGGGCAGCAGCTCGGACACCTGGGTGGCACCAGGGCCAGCATCTCCCCAGTGCTGCTCGGGGCTCAGCACTGTCTTCTCGCGACCGACCCCCTTCTCCCCCTCTCCCTCAAGTGCCTATGGCACCTGAAGCCTCTCCTCCTGCGCATTTAGCCCACAGCAGCAGTCGAAGGTACGGGGTCGGGGTCCTGCTCCTGCACCGCGCACGAGGGACCCTCCCAGGGCGCAGCTGTGGCTCCCTGGGAGCTGCCGGCCCCAGATCTTCCAGCCTTTGGGATGCTCCTGTGTCACAGGCATTTCTGCTCTACACGGATACAAACTCGGCATCAGCCTTCTACTGGTTTTCACTATGTTTTATTCATAAAGAATACGGGGCTCTGTGCGCTTTATACCTGCTCCCTGACAAAGGCTTTATAAGTGTAATCTGGACTTTGCCCCACAAGGCAGCACAGCCCCAGCCTGGACACAGCCCTGACGGCCACAAGAAAAAGCCTGGACACAGCCCTGACGGCCACAGGAATAAGCGGAGCTGGCGGAAGGCCTGCCTTATGGCAGCTTGCTCCGTAAGGCAGCCTTGCATTCCGTGGGGAGAGTCCTGTTGCCAACATCCCGGGAGGAGAAGCCTTTTGTTGTGATCAGGGTTCTGGGCGACAGAGGCCGTGTCACGGGCTGTCACATCTCTGTGTCACGGAGCTGAGCCCGGACCCTGCCCTTATGTTCCACCTTCACCTCCCTAATATTTAATGACGTTTTATTTAGGGCAAGAGCATTTACTAGGATCGCACAGGACTCTGTGATCTGCTTCACCATTGTTTAGTTTAATTGTCCTAAAATTGGCAATAGATTAAAAGAAAATAATTATCCCTAATTATGTTAATTAAAAGGCTAATTCATTAACGAGCGTAACATCTTCTACTTGGACCATCTCTGCTATGCAAGACTGTGCTTCCGAGAGGAAACGCCGGGCTCATGCCGCATTCTGCGCAAACGAAGTTGCAGCGTGTTTAGTGCGAGCTGCATGAGCAAAATCCCCTCATTATTCACATGACAGAACAAAACTATAAATAGTGTATCGCAATTAAAATCAGAACAATTACTTTTTATCCATTATGCTGCCTTTTGCACAATAGCTGCCTATAAAAGGAAAAAGCACAGTCCTTTTAGATATCTCTCTCTCTCTCTCCTTATCCAGAACTGTAGCTGGCTTGCTAATTAGGAAGCTTTTGAATTAGATTATTTGCATGTCTGAACAGGGCTAGGGTATTAAACATCCCCGAGGACATACTATAATAACCTCTTCAGTGGCTTTTAGGATCCCTAAGGAACCAGGAACTCTGAAAAAACCTCCAAAAGGAGGGAAAGTGCATAACGATTTCATCCAATTAGGTATGGATTAGTCGGCTCTGTGTCTTTGAGTCCTGCTCGCTGTGAGAAGGTGTTCTCCTTCAGGAACGTTTGACAAAATCATCAGGGAAATTATAATGCGGTACCTAAATGAAATTGCAATACCTTAGTTTCTCCTCCAAGAAAAAATAAACTACAAAATCAATACAGCGGTGTATAAAGCAAAAAGAAATGCACCAGTCATTTTATTGCTTAGCTGCAAGCATAGCCTCTGCGTTTATAGCATCCATGAGTGACTATCAAAGTCAGACTCCAAAGGACAAATGCTGCTGCTGCAACGACTGGCTACAGCAGATTTTAATTTTTAAATACCACTGGTATTATCCTCCTCGCAACGGCTTTCCACACTCTTCCATCTTTAAGAAATCACCAGTCCATCTATATTTAGCACGACAATTAAGCTGCCCGAGCTCTCCAAAGGCAGCGGTGGTTTGCAGCGAGGCCCCTCCAGGATGTGGGGTTTGGTGCCGGCACACGGCTCCGTGTGCCGCGGAGGCTGGAGAGAGAAAGCCAGACGTGCTCAGCACCATTTGTGAGGAGGTGGACTGGGGTTTGCACTGAGAGCCCATTGATTTTCCTCCTTTTACCTTATTTTTTTTAATGCTGAGATCTAATTTGAAGGCACAGAAACTGGAGCTTCATGAGAGTATGATTATTACAAAGTGTCTGTGGAGGGAAGCCCTGCGTGTAAGGCTGCACCTGCAGGGACCACCCAGTGCCCCCTCCCCACACGGCATCCCGCTGCTTGGGGTGGAAACCCCAACGCTGGTATCTACCTGGAACGGACTTCCAGCACAGCAATAAGAGAAACTACCCAGAACACTGAGGGTGCAACACCAAGCTTTATCAATCCAAAAATTTACAGCTAAATTGCCCATGCTGGTGTTTGCACAGTGGATGGTTTTCCCTACTTGGAGCTGTAGGGTTCAAGCACCATCCTGACAGCCTCCTGTTACCCAAAGCAACCCCTTCCTAGATAACACAGCACTGATTCCTGATGGTCAGATATACCAGGATTCCCCACACCGCGGCTTTCTCTTGGCCACTGACATTTAGCTTAGGCCTCTCGTGGTCTCTGCAAGAAGCACCACCCACACCAGGTGAGAAGGAAATTCAAAATACACGGAATGACATGCTGTGAGTCCCTGTAGATTCCCCTTGTTCCTTTGCGGGAGGGGAGCGAGGGCAGCTCCTGATCTGGCTTGTCCTGGCAACACCCGCAGTCCAAGACACCCAAGACTCTGCTTTCTGAGCCCAGTGCCGCAGTACCTTCGAGACACGCACTGCCCACCATATCCAGGTACTCATAGACAGCTATTTTAACATTTCCTACACCTGTCTCACTCCTGTTCCTCTCACCTTGTTTGGCATTTGGCTTTGGACGCGGGTTGTTCAAGGTCTCAGCAATGACCAGCTTTCCAAATTGACCAGTTGTATACCAGGAAAGTTCTGGTTCTTAGGTTCTTCTCATATTTATCAACATCAAACTTCACCAGCTCTCGCACCATTCACTCTTCTGCCTTGGCCAAATTTCTCTGAATTACTTTCATCTTTTGTGAATTTAACTAATCTATACAACTGCTTCCTTTTCCAGGTCAGTAATTAATATATTAATGCCATTAGATTAAGCGCGTAACCATGTAGCACGCTGCTAGTGACCCTTTACATTGATTAATAAAAGACTGTCTACCACTTTTGTTTCCTTCCTTTTAGTCCATCTTATTGATTCATAATGCTTCTGTATCTCTTACCCCCATTTTTATCTTGTTTCCTAAGAAATCCTGTGGGAAGACCTCATTAAAAGCCTTTTGAAAGTCTAAAAATATGTCAAGATATTCTCTTTTATCCATTTATATATTGGTAGGTTCAAAGTATTCTAACAGATTAATGAGACGTGATTTTCCACAGCAGAAACTGCGTTGATTGGATGTGATCTTCAAGGTATTTTATCATTCTATATTTAATAAATGTTTAAACCATTTTGCCAGATACCTGTGCAAAGCTGAATAGTGTCTAATATCCTGGATTACACTTAGAGTCTTTTAAAAATGTATAAAACCCCCCTGCTCTTCTTCAAGAAAGGCAAAACAGTGCAGATGTTGCTGCTATATTCATTATCTTTTCTTAAATGCAGTGAATATCCAAATATGTGGCCTTTTAGCTTCTTCCAAATCAGTTCCTGGATGAGACACAGTGAATATGTAAATAAACCATAAATTTGTCTTCTACACACACACACTGCAGCCCGCACACAGCTAATTGACGGGACTGCCCACTGCGCCTGCACCCCCGGGATGGAGCCAAGCACTGAGAACGCGAAGGGCTGGGAGCTGTAAGCACCTGCAGGTCACTGTCCTTTTTCCACCTGGACCTATTCACGTCCCCTCGACAAACACACCATTTAAACTTTGGATACTTTCCGCTTCCTTGGAGTTTGTTCATTTTTCCATGAGTTCTTAGGAGAAATCCCTTCCCCGTCATTATTTTCCCCTAAAGATTAGCTTGTCAAAGTTTGAAGATTGAAACTGTAAAACACTTTTTTTCCTTCTCTGTTGGAGATCAGTTAATTTCTTTAAAATGAATACTGTCTTAATTACAACCCGCTGCTCATTATAAAACAAATTACTAGGAAATTATTTGTCCTCGCAGTTGCTCACGTCTGATTTACCAAAAAGGAACCTGCTCAAAAACCCGCTGCAGGCTTAGACCTTTCCAGCACTTGTCCAGGTGCCTCCTGGCCCAGGGGACAAGCAGCCAGTGGCTGGTCTTTGCGGCACTGCGCTCGCAGGGGTGCTCGTGGCGGAGGTGTCTGCCGGTCACAGAACCATAGAACCACAGAATCATCAAATCATGGAATGGTTTGGGTTGAAGGGACCTCAAATACACCCCAGTCCCACCCCCTGCCATGGGCAGGGACACCTTCCTCTAGACCAGGTTGCTCCAAGCCTCATCCAGCCTGGCCTTGGACACTTCCAGGGATGGGGCATCCACAGCTTCTCTGGGCAACCTGTCCCAGTGCCTCCCCACCCTCTGTGGGAAGAATTTTCCCTTTTCCGGCCATCGCGGTGCAGCTGGACCTGCGCCGCTGCACCTCCAAGACTGCCATGGGCATTGGCGGCTTGTGTCCCTGGTCGAGGCAAAGGGACAAGTCTCCCGGAGCAGAGTTGGAGGCCCAGAGAAGAAGGACAGTCCCCAAGAGCAGAGAAGGT
>NW_010225551.1:13389-21087 GCF_000690775.1 Eurypyga helias | reverse complement strand
CCCCCCCGGCCCGCGCCTCCACAACCGCGGGCAGGCTGCCAATTAATGCACTTGTCCCAGTCCTGTTTGCAACTATAGAAACAACCAAAAACTAATAAATCAACCCAACTTCATCTGCAGCCGGAATGTGTTTTGAAAATAAAGTGTGTGAGCCTGCACGTGCCGTGTGCTCCCAAGCTCCGAACCCCCCGATACCGCCTGGAAATTTTGACATAATGGAATACAAGATCGGCCCTTTAAATGGGTAAGCAGGAGATTAAAAAAGGAAAAAAAAGAATGAAAGTTCCCTGCAGCCTAATCACATCTCTTTGGGAAATTCCCGCACCAACCCAGCCGTGAAGCCAGCGCAAATCAATGTGGCCCAGGGGATCAACATTTTACATATATATAAAAAATTGTAAACATCTTTTATGTATGCAATGTAATAACTACACTCAGCATCATGGGCTTTAAAAGCAAATGTTATGGGCAGTTGTATTGCAATAAAGTGGTTAAATGGGAAAGCTCTGAAGGGCTGATAATTTGTACTCTTTTCTTTACCAAACCAACTTATTCTTGTACGAGTATGACAAATTAAAACATTCTTCCATAGGAAGAAGTTTCCATCCGTCAGGATTTTCTCTCACCCTTTCCTCGTTCTGCCGCATTTCAAATTCAGCAAGAAGTTGGGCCCAGTCCTGGTTATGAAACAGGGGTGTAGACGCAGGTTGGGCCACGTAGAATTTCCAGTCTGGGGGCTGACAGCCCGCAGCGACAGGGCGTGGGGGGCACAGGAGTGGCCATGCCAACCGCTGCCCGGCTGCACTCTCCGGAATTCCTCGCCTGGCTGGCATGTCCCTGTGTTAATCCGGTTGATTTAGACACAGGGAGGGCGTGTAGGTGCTGCCAGTAAAAAGGTCCCTGAAACCGGTCGGACTTCACTTGCCGTTGCTGTAAACCATTCTCTGCAAAGCCAGAAATTAATCATTTAAAAATTTATTAACCAATAAAATGAACAATCAAATATTATTTCTGACTCGCAGCTGAAAACAGGGATGCGGGTTTCTGCGGTGCCACGCTAATTAACGCTGGGGAAGTATTCTCCAGGGCCATGTCATGGTTCCTCCTGGACCAAAAATCAACGTGCAGCTCTGGGTCTGGTGCACCGAGTGGACAGTAAACAATGCATTCACTGCCTTTAATTATTTCACGAGCGCGGCAGTGAGCCAAGATAATTTAACATAGGTACAAAAACGTTGCGTGGGAACACAGTGCTGTTGAAGGGGCTGGGTTTTTTTGCACTGGAGTCAAAAATTCTCACTTTAATTAAAGGGGCAGCAGGTCTACCCTCGTTGCGCTTCTCAGGAGCCTCAGCTCTCTTCTGGGGCTGTGATGGGATTTCAGGTGCACGCTCATTTAGGGCATAGTCTCCCTTTTACAGACTGAGCAGGACTGATTATTTTATTTTGCTGCACTCTGGGGCATGCACCTTACAGGTCTGTGTGCCCCCTTCTCCCTTTATTCTTGGGGGGGGCGTGCCCTTTTGTTGCAGTGCAAGTACTGCCTAGCGCCACGTGCAGCTCTGGCGTTCAGCGTTTAATAATCAACGGAGAAACACACCCTTTGGCCCAGTTAACTCTAATCAGTCCTCGGAGATTTGGCCCCGAGTTTTAGAGAACGACAGGAGAGAACACGCGGTGTCGCACGCTGCGACCGCGCAGCACAGACGGGGTGTTTCTGGGGAGCAGCTGCATCCTTCCACCGCACCCGAAAGTTGCTACATCTTCCCTGGTTTTTGCAAATACACTAGAAATAATTTGTAAAACATTAGACCATTTAAGGAGAAACTGCCTTAGGATGTATTTATTTCCATAGGCCCTACCAGGGAATTTAAAAAGTTAAGTGCTTTACATGAACAACAGGAAATTAGTCTCCTAAGCCTTAAGCTGGTGTCAGCAGCGCTGAGCATCCTTCCACCTAACACCACCTTAACCGAGGGGCTGCCTGATACGGAATTACTGCCCAACACCGGGCACGCTCCATATACAAACCCCCTCTGCCGATGAACGGGAAAGAAGCGCTTCCCAATATGACGGACTTTGGAAACGTTATTAACGAGTTGATAACACTGCACATGGAGGCTCCGTGCTCCTCAAACGACCCCTTTGCTTGGAGCAGAATGATTTCACTCCGTTTGCTTTTAACTCCCTTGCATTTATCTTGCCTGAGTGTCTCCACTGGATATTGTTTACTCTTTGGATTAGTAAACTCAGGATTAATTCCACTCTTTATTGCTGAAAGTGGCAGTAAATCCAGTATCAGGGAGAGCCAGGAATCTGCTTAGCTATGCTGCATGACCCTTTCACAGGCAATAAAAATACACACCACCCAGTGCGAAGGGATGTAGTGCTTCGAGGCACAGCTCGTGCCGTTAGGGCATGGCTACGAGCAGAAGTCCTTCCTTAGCCCTTGTTTTCATTAGAAATTACAGATGCTACAGGATTTTTGGTCTCTCTCAAGGGAAAATAAAATAAAAAGGAAAAAGAAACCCTGGTCCTCCCCTCCCTGCGAGCCGCCCTGTCCTGGCTGCGGGATGGTTTCCCAGCCTGACGGCTCCTTGGGACCCCGGAGTGTCCGGCAGCCCCCATGCTCCGGCCGCAGGGACAAGCAGGGGCTTCCCAACAGCCGTCAACCCAACTTCAGGGAATCGCAAGAGCCTGGCGGCACGTCCCTTTGGCTCTGAAACAGTCGAGCACCAGGCGAGGAGGCAGCGGTGAGGGTTAAAGCAACAAAAGTGCCGTGTGCTGCCCGCTTCCCCGCTCCCAGCTTTCCGTAGGGCTGGTTTTTCCCTGCTATTAAATCAGCGAAGAGGAATGTGGGGCCAGGCGCTGAGGAGAGCTCGTTGGAAAGGTTACCTAAGTGAACCACGCAATTTTTTTCCCTCAACTTTGTTCCATCTTAAGGTAAAAGGTTCATGCAGAGGGCTATAAATTCCTGTCACATTTTGTTGTAATCTCTCTATGGTTTTATTACTTAAAATGCTGCACTCTCGAGACAGGGAATTTTCCAGGGGTTTGAGGCTGACACGGAGCCACATTTATATTGTGCCGAAGCTCCTCTGGAGTCTCCTTGAGACATGTGGCCGGCAAGCCCGGCGTGAAGGCCTTATCAGTCACTCCACCACGGAGTCAGACCATGAATTATACGGAGAATGGAGGTGGCTCCGCGAGAGCGGGATTGCGGGCCGCCGGGTGACAATAAACATGTCCCGGGAATGTGTCCTCCATCACTCAAGTTCAGATAGCAGATCTGGACCTTAACTACAGCTCCCCATCTCTAAATCTCCCTGTGACCTGAGCGGGAGATGGAGGTGAGTCTCAAGGATATCAGTCTGCAGGGAACTCGCCGAAGAAGTTTATAACCGGCTCCCAGCGTCGCGCCCAGCCCCGTGCACCGGAGCCGGGGGATGGCTCTGGCCATGGAGCCGAGCGGGGAGCCCAGGATGACGGGAAGCCCTGCACCGCCGGGGACCCTCTCACCCCTCCTCGCACCCTCACCCATCCAGGGGTGGACATCTGGCCCTTGTGCAATGGCAGAGAGCCAGTGGCTCCCCACAGGGACAAGAAATAAATCAATTAAGCTGGTTCCTAAATTAAAATAATGATAAGAAAGAGTATAAATGCAAAGTGTTAATGAAGTAATGAAGGAAAGCGGCATGCTCAGTGCCACAACTAAATACAGCCATTAAAAACCATAACCTCTGTAAAATTTGTGATAAAATTACAATTTAATTTTATAAAGATAATTTATTAGCTAATACCTCATTGCACATGTTAATAGCTTGTGCTTAAATAATAGTAATCTTGATTGCTATGTGGTCATTAAGCTATTTTTTTTTACATACTGTTTAACTGACCATTTTGTATGTGGTTTGGGAAGAAAAAAGTAATTATTGAAGTCTTAAGCAGTGAGTTAATTTCTAATGAAAGGATAATTTTATTCCAATGATTTTACATTTAATTAACTAAAGCTACATGTAATTTGAAGTTCTAAGGCAGTGCTGATTGATTTGCATGTTGGACAGAAGGCAACGCCATGCAAGCCCCCAGCTCCAGTGGGATGTAGAGGGGGAGTGGGGGAGGCACCGGTAGGAGGAATGAGGGGATGTAACAATCCCCACACACCCAGTCTGGGAAAGTGGATGCATTTTTGTGCCGTACTGAGGTGGAGCGTGGAGCTGGTAACCGGGAAGTGGTTTCAGGCTCTGACACTGATGCAGCGGGTGGGGCAAGTTCTGGCTCCTCCACTTTGGGAAAAGCTGGATAGTTGAGGAAAAGCACTTTGGGTCAAATAAAAAATTGACTTTGGGGATGGATGAAGAAAAAGGACAAAACCAAAGACAGAAAACTGCTTTGGTCAGCCTTAAAGTGCTTGGGTTTGATAAATTAACCACCTTTTCCTTTTGATTCAGCTCAGTTTTTACATGTAAAAGTCCTCTGACATAAAATGCCAGAAAATTCCCTAGAAGAGGCATCGAACCGCAAATAGTCACGATCGAACAGTGGCAGTTTTCACATCCCTCCCACTGTGTTGGATTTTCAGCCGTGCCCATTTGCTGGCTGTCGGTCAGCTCCCCCCGGGCAGCTCGGACCCCCCAGTGCTGCCCGCAGACCTCCTGGCGCATCCCAGCCAGGGCTCGGCACCGCCGGCGTGCGGCTGGCAGGGCACCCGGCAAGGACCGTCCATCGCTTAGCCCCCGTCTCGTGTAGATGTTTCCATGCCGCAGGGGAAACGCTTGTCAGGTTATTGATAAACAACAGATCTGTGTCAGTGCAGATGCCTTTTTAATGGCGTGTCCTGAGGGGCAGACATTAGGGTGATCTCCTCCTGCCTCCCAGCGAGCTGGGCAGCCATCACTCCTCCTCAAGCAGAGAGAGGGCCGCCGCCGAACCTGCTTCCCTGCCTTATTAATGCCTCTCCCTCTCGCTAACGCAGGTCTGGGGCCCAGAGCACGGTGGGCTCGGGAGGGCTGCGCTGCTGGCGGGGGGGCAGCATGGGAGGACCAGCACAGCGTCTCCCCAGCCTGCCGCGGACGGAGGGTTAGGCGAGGAGAGGGCAGGGGTGAGGGATGCTGGGGATCGGATAGGAAGACAGATGACGACGCTCGGTTCAGGTATTAGCACCCCGAGTGTCTGTCAGCGCTGTAGGCAGGACAGCTAACCACGCCACGGAAGCTGTAATATTTAGTGTGTCCCATCTTAGGGTCAAAGCCTACCTTTGTGCTGCTGGTGGCAAAAATATACTGAATATACTGAGAATGTTTCTGTTTGGATGCAATTTGGAATCTAAAATAGCTGACTTTGAAATTCTGGTCATTTTGTCCAAATTATATTTGAAAAGAGAGACTCCAAAAAGTGTCCTGCCCTTTTCCAAACTGGGGGTAGGTTTTAAAGCAGGTCCTTGGCCCCTCCAGCTCTTGGGGGTTCTGGGAGGGTCCCAGCGTGCGTGAACAGAGGGGTGAGCCCTCCTGCGTGACCTGGGCTGGTGACACCACCCTGAGCTGATTCGTTACCCCGTGTTGATACTGCTGTCTGCTCCAAGGTCTTGAGCAAGGCGGCGACTCAAAGTTACCTTCCCAAAACAAAAGTTTAGATGATGCTTTCTCACTCGCACCGGGGCACCAGGAACCCACCACTCGCCTTCAGAACCGCTGCAGTCTAGTCCAGCCCAGACCATGCAAAGCGCAGGTGAAGTCTCCATCCTGCTTAGGGCCAGCTAAGCCTCCTTTGCTCTGCAAAACCTCCTGGCGTACCCCTCTCCTGACAGGTTACCAGCCTGGGGTTATTATTTTGGGTGGACTCCAAAATACTCATTAGCTGGAGGGGGTCTGCGCCCCAGCCAGGGCCCCCTTGCCCATGGACCAGCCATCCTCCTGGGCCGCATCGCAGGACAATTCACTCTTGTTGCGAGCGTGTCCTGATGACTTAATTATTTATGAGGAATGTTTTATCCCGGCTTTCAAACTAATGCAAACAGATGTTGCCAGACCAAAATGGCACTTTTCGCTAGGTCTTGATGGATAGTCACAGTCGCGGGGTAAGACGGCGTTATCGGTGTCGCGCCTGCGTGTGGGTGGACTGCAGGCATGTCTCCCCCCGAACCAAGAGCCCTTTCCGCTTGCCATTACCTTATTTGCAGAGCTCCTTTCCTACCTCACGGCACAACACGGCTCTCGTCTTTGTTTGACTTGGGCAGCAGGAGGTGCCTGAGACGGCACAAACCGGGGATCGGTTGCAGTGTGAAGCCCGGCCAGGTTTGCAGACCTCGCCGCACCATCGACCGAGCAGGATCCTGCCCAGCACCTCGCGGCAGTCCCACTCGCCGGTGTTGGACCGGCAGTGCAGAGGTAGCAGTGTGCCAACAGGCAAAGGTGCTGGTCTCTGGGAGCACCAGGCAGCTGATGGTTCAGCATTTAGAGTGGCTCAGCTTTTAATCCTTCCGATGGGCTTTGTTTCCCCCTTCCCAAAGAGCTGCTGCTGTCTTGGTCACTGCAGCGTCCAAGGGAAGGTGGGTACTTGTGCTGGGCCATGTACAACCCCCCATGGGAGCGTGCCCGAATAGCAGAGTTTATTTTGCATGTCTTCGTACATCAGATGTCAAACACTTGGGTTCATAAACAAGCACTTGGGTGAGCAGCGCTCGCCCACTCGTCAAGGAGAAACAAAGCCACGCAGCCTATCTGACTAATCACGACTGGACAGCGGGGCTCAAATCTAAAATATTCATGATTTAGCCCAGAGTAAACATTTCTCAAAAAACCATCAGCTGCAGGAATATTAGCCCTGGGAGTCACAGAGAAACTAGGAACCCCACCACATTGCCCATCGACCACTGCAAAAGATTATCGTTCCCTAAGAAAAATCTCTCACAGCCACGGTTTGCAGGTTTTAATATTCTGCCCATTACCCCCACCAAGCACCACCCTCGGAGCACACATGCAAATAGCAGGGGAGAACTGAGCACGACAATAAAACTGCAAGCAGCCTTTGGAAAGGCAAATAAATAATTTGATTGCAACGTGAAAGTGTTTTCCGGTTTGATGGGCATTTCCTTTTCATTGAAAATAAACCAGGCTAAATGGCTCAGTGGGTCCCGTGCACCTAAAAATGGGCCCAGCTAGCTCGTGCTCTTGGTAACAGTGGGTATCATGGAGGTCCATAAAAACATAGTTTATTGTTAAATTAAGTGTCCTGTTCTTGAAAACAACCCTTAAATTTAACATTCCAAGGCTGCTGCTGTTTATTTGCACTCTCAGAGCACTCTCAGTGCTGTCCACTCAACTACTTGAGAAATACATTGTAATAAAAATAAATGGACAGTTTGGGTTTCTCTAAAATTAAAACAGGATATACAGCAGCCTTGCACTTCTCTCTTGCTCTGAGGTAGCCTGTGATAAAGTCACATTGTGTCAGAGATGGCAAATTATGTATGCTAATTACTTACCAGAATCTCAGATTTGTCCTTACCATAATTAAAAAGGTGTCACTTTATTAGAATAGGGCTGGAATGATGGGGCTTGGAGCAGTGAAGGAGATTTCTGGTTAGAGATAATTACCAGTGATGTATTCCTTTCCCTCACTGCCATTTTTGCTGCATTCCCCCCATTACTGCGTAATGGATGGCTTGTGTGTCTGCCCGTGGGGCTGGGCTGCCTGGCAC
>NW_010225551.1:2912-13365 GCF_000690775.1 Eurypyga helias | reverse complement strand
CCCCCTGCCCCTGCGCCCGTGGCCTTTGCTGGCGGGGGGGGGCCCCAGCCCAAAGCCATGTCTGCCCATCACTTCGCTACTGATCTTACCGCCGCACTGTGATTGGGGCTGACCCCTCTGCCCATGGGGTCATGCCAGAACCTCACTGCAGGGGTTACTGCTGCTGGCGATGTGCCCCCCGCCACTCTGACGCACCTGCTGCTGCCCCCCCCGGGGACAGGACCCTGTGCTCTGCACACCCTGGCTCTGATGAGCCCGGTGAGGCCACCAACCTGCCCCAGGTAGAGGAGGGGTCGACGTGCTCCACAGCCCCTGCATCCACACCCCTGCTTGGCCCCTGCATCCCCACCCCTCGCTGCCGCCGCTTCGCACAAGGCTCTGGTCCACGCCAGCCTACAGCCCGTGCTACGCCAGACACGTTATTTATATGTGTTGTAATATCTTTCTGTTGGCAGAAGAGACTTGAACCTGTCGAGGGCAAACTCGAGTCTCTCCCAGGGCCTGGCAAAAGAAAATAGCAGCATTTAACTGCGATGAGAGCCACAGCGTAAACAGGGGCGCAGAGAGAATAATTGCACGGCTGGAGAGCTGGGCTCCATGTTATCATTACACATTGAATTCTTGGTCTGTAAGTACAGGGACGGCGTTAACCTCGCAGACGGTGAAGGTTATAAAGGAGGCATTACCCGGAAAGGTCAGCAGGCTATTCAAACAGGGTGTGGGCGCAATAGAAAGATTCAATACTGCGAGCTGTTTGCCGTGGCTTGGCGAAGCAAGCAGAGTGGGAACGGCAGACGCTTGCCCATTCTCTACGGGGACTGGGAAGGCTCCTTGTGCAGCAAACTTCTGGAGTAGAAGCCAGCCCCGGTTTGGCCCTGCGCGCACCAGTGCTCACAGCCTATCTGACTAATCACGGTGGGTGCTCGGCACCCTGCAGCCGGGCGCTCGGCACCCCGCAGCCGGCACCGCTCCGAACTCAAGCCGCTGTGCCTGGGAACGGGCAACGCAAGCAGGGAGAGACGGCTCCTCTGTCGCGATACCACCGCGGTTTGGCTGTGGACTGGCATTGAGCCGATCTCTCATTCAACATATTTGGGCAGTGAAAGCGTTTTTTTCTCCTCGGAGGGACATCTCTAGGCTCAGTGCCGTACTGCAGCCCCTCAGCTCCGTGGCTGGGGTATCCACAACACAACAACTCCTATGGTTGATGGAGAGACCCATCAGCCCCTACATTTTCATAAAAGATTGTTTGGTTAGCTCATGAGGCAGCGTCGTTATTGCCAAAGGGTGCTGCTCCCCAAGCCTGTGCTGAATATTGTATTACTTTGCCATGCTCAGAAACTAAAATTACAACAATTTAATTTTGAATATGGTGGCATTATTACCATTTGTATTTGCCATTTCATAAGACTTTTCATTTCAACTGCTTTGCTTTCCTGTCAGGAGGAAAAACCTTCAATCTATCGGCTTTTACCAGAGAGAGAACTGTGCCGGAATGTAATGCAGTATTGTATATTTCTTCTCTAATGCTCTTTTGAACAAAATCATCTATTTCATCAACAGTATATCAGCGGTGACCAAAGACCATTAAATAATGCATCTCACTCAGGAGCAGTGGAGCAGGGAAAGGGCTCTGACCTGTTTTAAACCTTATTACTTTCTTGCATTATGCCCCTCACTGCAATCTTTTTGTTTAAGTGATTTCAGCTGAGGCGTTGCTTCCTGCCTTAAAATACAAGGCAGACATGTTATTTCTGAAGGGTTGGTAGACTCAGCCTCAGCATTTCCCGTTCTACACCAAAAACAGCCTCTGTGTATTAATCTTTGTTAACCTTGCCAAACACACGCGTGCACGTGCGCACGTCAGGCGTCTGGTGTAAATAACATCCCTCTTTATTTTGGATTTCACGTGCAGAGACTTGCCATTGTACTTGGGCTCACGGCTTTACCTCCTGGCAAGTGTTTGGTGCCTGCAATTAGCGCTCGCAGGGCTGGTAAAGCACGCAGGGAAATTCATCTAGAGTGGAATAGCCCAGACAGAGAAGATACAGCTGGAACAGCCAGAGGAGGTCAGGACTGGTGCTGCAGACTGCGATTTAAGGAACGCGGCTATACGAAAGAGGTTTGATTTCCCTCTAAACCCTGCGCTGCCCGTGCTGGGAGGAGCATACCAGGACCCTCTGACCGCGGAGCTGCCAGAGATGACCAACACGAGCAGCACAGAGTTTTACCCCTCCTGCCCCATGGAGCCTTGCTTCCCAGTCCCAGGCCAGCTGCCGGAGCACAACCATCCCACGCTGCCCACCCAGATGGGTGGCCCCGAAGGCGTCACCCGTGGGCACATGGCCAGGTGGCCATCCCTGCCTGCCGGGGGGCTGTGCAGGCTTGGCCGCTGCGGTGCCCAGCACTGCCTGAGGCACACAGTCAGGGCAGCTCAGCAAGGGGCCAGCCAGCCCGCTCCAGAGCCTCTGTCCTCCCACTGCCAATGCTTCTGATGGAGATGGTCCTCTCACAGCAGGGAGGGACAGCCCACCCCTGCCATGCCCAGTCCCACAGCCATCTGCAGCACCTGCACTGGGATGCAGGACTCTGCCTAAGGCAGTGATGGCAAGGGGACGGCTGCCAGCCAGGGCAGGGTGCGGGGGGGACCCACCTGCACTTTGCTCATGGACGGAAACCGTGTGGGTATCGAGGGGGACATGTCACTGCGTCGGGAAGGCTGGGCTGAAGCCTGGTGCTAACAGCCCGAGTGCGGGGTTCACTCTCCGCTAGCCCTTGTGAAGCACAGTCCCCCCCAGCCTGCGAGGAGAAAGCCTCAGAGACTTGCAATTACATTTTCTCACTAGTCTAATGAGGTGAGAGACAGACAGAGGAGAGAGTTCCCTGGGCTAATTTTCCAGCCAGCAACCACTGCATTGCTCCTGCACTGTGTAAGGCAGGGGGAGAAATGACTCTTCCAGATTAGAGGCTCTTGCTGAAGGCATTTTGGAGCATATTCCTCCAGGACACCACAGCAAAAAAATGAAGATGACAAACCATTTTACTACGCTCAGCTGGAATGAAGCAACCCAGCAACAGAACTGTGTGGTGCTGGGGGTGCACTGACCGGGAGGGAGCACCTAGGGAGAGCGGGGAGCGGAGTTTGGCCGGGATCATTACACGCGGTGCTTTCCTCGAGCGAGGCAGACAGCAGGTCAGCACCTGAACAGGGGGGATATTAGCTGTGAGAGGGAAGGAGCGCTGCATTTGTCTCCCCAGCTAGCGAACAATTTGTTATCATGAAAATGTTAGCAATGGAATAATCACTGCCCGGGGGAGCAGCACTGACCTCCAGGAGGCGAGCACTGGAAAAAGAGTGTTCTGCCTTCCTCCCCGCCACACTGGGTCCTTCAGACCAAAGAAACCCTGAGAAACCTCTTCCCATTCCCACCGGGAAGATGGGGGGAAGGACTCATTTCTCGGTTCATGCCCCCCATGCTCTTTGCACTGGATTCAGGTCAAGCTCAACATCGGACTCTTCGGTGGTTGTCTGACAACCTTGCTCGAGCCCAACAGTGTTGCGTGTTCCTCCCATATTTCTGGTGTCAGTACACCAAACACGCTTCTAGGATGCCAGGATGGACCTGAGAGCTGAACTTTCTAACCTGTGTCTAAGACAGGAGGAAGAGTAAATGAAATCTCTTTTCCTGCATCGCCACGTGCAGCGTGTTAGCACACACGTGCATCTGTATGAGCACGGGATGCTTAATCAAACCAGACCCTAAACAAGACAAAAACTTCCTCATTTGACTGACAAATCCAGCCAGACTGATCTGCCCCTAGCCGTCCTCCGAAGAGTTTGGAGCTTGTAGTTGGTCCTGGAATTAGCTTTAGCCTGAGATCAGATCTTGGTTAAAAGGGTGTAGGAAGGAGGCACCCTTGCCTCTCTCTCCTTCTGGCTATCTGCACAGCACTGCTCCGCTCATGCAAACTAGCAAGAGATCTGTCAAATATCAAATAAGA
This sequence comes from Eurypyga helias, assembly GCF_000690775.1. Classification (NCBI taxonomy): domain Eukaryota; kingdom Metazoa; phylum Chordata; class Aves; order Eurypygiformes; family Eurypygidae; genus Eurypyga; species Eurypyga helias. The sequence goes on along the minus strand of NW_010225551.1, from coordinate 9,363 downwards.
ATTTTGTTGCTGAAGCTCTTGGAAAATTGACAGGTAGCATGCAAGCAAACATTAAATCAATAACAGCAAATTTCCCCTGGGAAACTTGTAGTGTTTTCTCATCAAAATCTTTAAATCCTTAAAGAAACCATAAAAGGTTTACACACCTCGCATTGGTTAATCTGGTTACCTCTGCATTGCTCAGCGCAGGCTGATCACCGAGCAGCGAGTGTAATACCCAGCGCTGATCACCGAGCAGTAAGTGTAATACCCAGTGCCCCACGCTCTGATGTATTGTAGCTTTGTTAGTCACTGTGGCTCCTTGGTAAATTCATTTGGAGTCCTCCGGGGTTTTAAATCTCTCATTTGGCCAACAACGAGGTCTGAAAAGATTGCAGTTCATTTCGACCCACAGTGGATGGAAGGCTCATTTACTGGCTGCAGGCAACTCAATCAGGCTGGCCGCTGATGAGTGAGTGACTTGTTCAGACTGCTAGTCAATATGTGTCTGCCGTGATAGAATGTCAGCATCTGCTGCCTGCTCCTGTCTCCCACCGCTCCGGCTTTTTTCATTTGGTCTGATCAATGTTATTAAAAACACCTAGGAGTTCCTTAACTGCTCTGCCACTTGAGGCTTTGCTTTCTTTCTTTTTTTCAAACACAACTTTGTATTATCCGCAAACATGTGCAGATGATGTACACGGATTGATTTCTCACACCAGTGTGCGGTGCGTGGGACAGCGTGTGTGTCCGTATGCTCAGGCATGTGGCTTTTATAGAGGAGAGGGCTTTCAAATCACACCACCCCGGCTTGGTGGGTTTGTGCGTGTTGCCCCGTAGCAGCTCAGACTTGGAGCCTTTTGCAAACACCTAGTACTTAGGATCTGTGGCTAAACCTTCAAATGTAAGCATGCAAAAGAAGATACACCTTCCCTAAAATCGAAGCTAGAATTCCCAAGCGGAATCAGTGACACCGCGTGGACACCTGTACATTAAAAATCGGGCTGTTTCTCCAAGTAAAGGGGAGATGCAGCTTAGGTAAATACGCACAGGGTTAAAATGCCTTTACGTGACAGGTCTGAAACATAAACACCATTTGCATTGCCCTCTGGCCAGCCCACCCACTCTCTGCCCGGCAATCCATTTCCCAGGGGACTAATGACACACCATGGCACAGACGGGTCAGCCACCAATTACATTAAAGAAAGGAATCAGAAAACAGATACACCGTTAAATGTCTTAATCTGTCTGCAAAAACGTGCACCGCTCCGGCAGGAATTGCATTTGCCCATGGTGGAGGGAGACGAATGCCGGGTCCTTGGGGCAGCTTCGCATCGCCCAGAGGTGAGGAGGAACACGGCTGTGGAGGCTTTGATTGATCCCAAGCCCTGCTGCCCCCTCCACCTCCGAGCCATCAGTGGATGTTCTCCTTCATCCTCCACAGACGGGAGACCACCTGAGCTCTTGGCCATCGCTGTGCTAGCCAGCGAGCTCAGAGAGGGGTTCTAGAGGACTTCTGGTGCTGGGCAACCTGCGGGAAGGCTGCAAGGGCAGAGCTGACCCCCGCCTCTGCTCTCCCGTCTCTAGAGGTACGGCTCTGCAGCCGCCCCGGCTGTCCCAGGCCTCTCCGTGCCCGATCCACACAAAGGAGAGGCAAGGTGATCTGCTGTGACCTGAGGACATGCTTCAAAATCCTCCCTCCCTACCCCCTTCCTCTGCAATATGGCATCCAAAATAGATACCAAGAAATGACCTGCCAGGAAAAAAATGGAAGCCTATAATTATGTTATTGAAAAACTGTTCCATACTGTATTATTTAAGGTTATTTTATTATGATGTTGAGATGAGTTTCTTAAAGAAGAAACTCTGGGTTTATTGCGCTCCTCACGGAGAGAAGCCTTGGGTGATTTGATAGCCTATTTGAACAAGAGGGATGCTTTACGAGCCCCTATAAAAACTGATGACCCCACTCACATTTGTATTTAATGAAATAAGGAGGAGCTTTGGTTATGTTTTCAATAACCTTCACTGCTATTTCCAACCTGCCTCAAATAAGAGCCAGAATCTGCATGTTTCTGTGAGGAACCCCCGCCGCCCCTAAGGAGGGGGCTGGGGGCTCAGCCATCCTTGCTCTCCACTGCAATGCCCTTTCCAGGGCCATGTCCTGGAGATGGTGGTGATGGGATGGGTGAGAAGTGCTGTCCCATCGGAGGAGAGTGGCTGGGAGGAAGGTCGGGCTGGGAGAGGGGCTCCGGTCCTCATCTGCCTCGGCCTCCCCGGGCACCCGCACATTTTATTTCTAAGTAACTTCCCACACACAACATCAGGCTTTTTCGCTACACAATTTCGGTCTGTCATAAACCATTAAATCTCTCTGAAAGTCCCAGTGCTTGGATCCTTCCCGATAGATGAAATAATTGCCACTGCTGGAAGGATCAGGGGCTGTGGGTCTCCAGCTCTCCCTGGCGTGAGATGAGTCCAGCGCCTGGCTCCCGGGAGCGCCCGGCATCCGCAGCCTGCAACACGCTCAGTTGAGGGGGAGGGACCAGCAGGTCCTGGGCACCAGGAATGTCTTTGGGGTGGCTGGCATCACACCCGGCAGCCCAGCCTGATGATCTAAATATTTGGATAGAATAAGCATTTCCCCAAGCCGGTGCCCGAGGCAATCCAGCGGTCCCCACGCTGTGTATGCCGAGCAGTAAGGGACACAGCCCCACGGACACAGCAGAGCAGCCCCTTGTCTTACAGTCTTCTAAAATGTAAGGCCTAATTAACTTTAATCGATAGGGCTTTCTCCGTTGAGTTGTCCAGATTTTGAGTGCTCCCTGTAGCCACAACACAGCAAGGTTAATTGAAGATGAATGAAGAAAGAGTGAAAACCGTGGGGTGGGGAGGTCTGGGATGGGCACTGGGATGGGACGGGGCCACGCCGCATGGCCAGGGTTGCGGATGTCCTGCGGCCGCGGGAGCCGCTCCCTCCCCGGGCGCTCCGAGGTGAGGAGGGTTTATTAAAGCACATCCAAGACTTACATTTGCATTCACAGTTTGATGTAGATGCCACATAAGCAGATGCCTATGAATAAGCTAGAACAGGGTTATAACATGCTCGTGGTGGAGTGATTCAGTGTAATGCCTCGGCAAGCTGTTCTTTAATGGGCTGGAAGTCTTATTTTTACGATCATTGGAACGTAAAGGGTCAGAATCTTAATCTTCTAATACTGTGTTTTTTAACAACATTTACACTTTAACATATTGAAAAATCTCATCTCTTTCTGCCAACCAGCATGACAACACAATTCAAATCGATCAGTGCAGCAGTATATTTAGGTATTTTAAACATAAATCAACCTGGCTGAAATATTTTTTTCACTTCCAGTACTTCTTAAAACCCAGGAGTTTCAAACTTTTATGTTTTTTATTTGAGCCTTTGGAGTGCAGTGCAGTCTCCCACCTGAATAATTCAGCAGCATCGAAGAGGGAGCAGGACCGGAGGTTACAGTCCGGCATCCAGCATCTGTGCTTTATTGCAGCGGGGGAAAGCGGCACCCGAGGAAAACACAAAGTTTGCAAATTGTCTGCAGATACGGAGAGAATTAAATCATGCGTCACCCTACAAAACTAAGGGACAAGCAATGGGAACGCACCAGGAAAAGAAGACAGTTTTGTTTCCACGAACCAACCTTTGGGATTGAAGAGGAAATGTTTTTTTGGAGCTTACAAATCTTATGGAAAACGTTCAGCCCAGGAGCCAGGACTGAGAGTGCAGGAGAGACCTCTCCTCCCAGAATAAACAGGTTAGGTTCATCCCTGGGATGGGGAGAGGGAAAAAGGGAAAGAAGGGACTGTTGGGGCTTCCTTATTAACCATACCAGTGCTACTCTGTGTCCCTCTTCCTCTGACGTGCGCCCCAAGCCCCTGGCCCGCCTGTGAGCTCTCCGCTGGGTCGTGCCGGCGGGACTCGGTCTGCTCCGGCCGGAGCTCAGAGCACTGGACCACTGCCCCGGCGCCTTCCCACGGCTGCTGCTGAGCACTGGGACAACGGGGCCTCGTGCTTGACTTCTTATTGGATTAAAAGCTCCTTAACCAGTTTTGCTGTTTCCTGGACTAGGTTTCGCTCCGGTCCCACGTGAGAAGGGAGCTGGGCATATAACCGCTACCGTTTGATTCATGGGCTGAAATCAGCATTGAACAAGTGTCACAACATGGCATTAGATTAAGAACTAAAGTGATGGGCTATGGTGAGCCTGTTCATTAGTATTAATAGAGCTTAATTAGGCACAAGCATGGTGTTGCAGGGAAATGTAAAGGTGGCTGCAGTTTCCATGGTGGGAAAACAATAGGTGTTATTCATTAAAGGTGAAAGAGGGGAGTAAGCCTTGTCCCTGTCTCTGAACCCCAGCACAGTGTAGGCTCGGGACATGGCCCTGCTGCCCTGGGAGAGGGAAGGAGTTAAAGACTGAGTCGAGTTAACAGGAGAGAGGGCTGGAAAATCCAGACTAAAGCCAGGCAATGGAAGTCCTGTCCTTTGTAGAGTGGACCCTCTCACAGGGAGACCATTCGGCTCCAAGCCGTTATAACAGAGGAGATGATGTGCCAGATCAGCTCTTCCAGCCCCCAGGATGGGAGTCAGGAATGAAGGGAGCTCCCTGTATCCACAGAGGAGAGAGAGGACAAAGGGACAGGAACAGTAAGTGCCTGCCAGAGTGAATCTCCGTGTGGCACCGGCCCAGCAATGCAGGCGGCTCTGCCAGGGCTGTGGCTATTTTGCAGCCCCAGGAAGTATCCATGGATGCATTTCATGCCTTTGTAATGATTTCAGTTGTTGCCTTATCTTCAGTATCCTCCCTCTTGCACCAGTTCGCTTCCATTCATGCTGCTCTTTGCTTTATGGTTCTTAGGTCATTGTGCATCTCTCCCCATTTGGCGGCATTAAATTTTATTTACCATATGTCCCTTCTGCTACAAAGATGATAAAATCCTTTGGATTTTTGTTGTTGCTGTTGCTAGCTCACTCGGCGCTCACCTCCATTTAGTGTCCTCAGCAAGGGGAGCTGATTTGTTGTTGGGTTTCAGTCTAGCAGAGGTCCAATCCGGGACCACTGCCAGGCTGCGCTGCAAACCTGCACTTGCCCACTGCTTTTTTTCAAAGCACTTTGACAGATACCGTCCCCTCAGGAGGCCTCTAACACCTCTGTGGTGGGAGAGAGAATCATGTGGACCTCTGGCAAAAGGACCAAGAGAACTGCCAAGAAAATCCTTTGTACATGGCTATTCTTTGTTTTTTGGTTTGTACTCACTGAAAATATCTCCCCTTGTTGGTTATACCAATCAGCATCGTTGTACCTGGGGCTAATGTGCGTTTCAAGCAGCCCACGGCCGCACAAAAGCGGAAACACAACCCGGGAATAACATCCAGGGCCAGATGGACTTTGCCCTTACTCTGCTCTGACTGTGGTGGGGTGGGCTGCCAAGGGGAGCATCGCACGGCTGCTGGGGGGGCTGGTACAAACCGGGAGGAAGAGAAATGCACCTTTGGATGCCATGAAAGAACTTAGGGCAGCCAAAGCCGCAGAGTCAGGGACCTCCAGCACGCTACCTCCTGTTTCTATGGCCAGAGGTACACCTGCATTTTAGGCAAAGGCAACCGAGCCCACTTTTCTCTGAAGCTCGTGCGTCCCTCCTATTTTCTTTAAATTAAAATGCAGCAGACCATTTTAGCACTCATGAATGAGTGAAATGCAAAATGCTGATACATCGGGCTTTGCTGCTGCATGCAAATAGATCTGGAAACAATGGCTTGGAATTGTTTCCACCTTCAGCCACACCGTGAGGTGATTTCAGGATCCTTTGTGGAATACTAATACTTACTTCTAGAAGTCTTTTAATTTTCAATCGCTGAAGGGGCAGATCTTGAGATGCAGCTAGCTCTCCTTTTAACAAAATAATAATAATCTCTCACTTTCATAACACCTTTCAATTCAAAGGGTCTCAAACTGAGGCCTTCATCTTTCCGAGAGCATCACACAGCCGGAGCTCGGAGCCTCAGCCAAGGCACGCTGAAATCAGAAGGGCTCTGCATGGACCACTGAGCCCATTTGCATGATTGTCTTGCGGATGAGGGCTGAACCTCCACGTCCCAGCTGCTTCCACTGACTTTTTCTTCCCAAGGATGGCCTGTTTCACAAGCACTGCCACTGAAGTGCATTGCTGCATCGGGACACTCCAAACCGAAGCTCAGGACAGCCCCTGCACAATCTCAGGCTGCTTTGCCCATGTTGCCGTGGGTGCTCCCTCTGCCACCCTGCAGCACCCGAGGTGTTTGTGCAGCCCCACTCTCCCCCCGGCTTGACTTTGCCTGACTCCGGCGAGGTCCTGCTGTGCACCAGGCAGAGATGCCAAGCACCGGCGGGACAGTTCGGGCCACCGGCCCATCTGCACCAGCGTGGGGTGGGGTAGGGACCTCGGCGGGGGG
>NW_010225551.1:2631-2881 GCF_000690775.1 Eurypyga helias | reverse complement strand
GTTCCCTCCCCCCCCCACCCCCACGGGAGCCCGCGAGCCCCCTCCACCGATCTACGGAGAACCAGACCTGAAGAGAGCTCGAATTAAAGGTAAGTAATTTCCTTTTTTCCTACCTTGAAATTCCTATTGATTTCCTACCTAAATAGAAATTCCCATTGATTTCATGTCTGTTCATATTAGTATGTTACGTTGTCAGCTTTTGTTTGCAATATTATGTTGTTTTACATGTTGGTGTGTTTGGGAGCGTTTG
>NW_010225551.1:0-2539 GCF_000690775.1 Eurypyga helias | reverse complement strand
TTCGCACCCAGCCCCCACACCCCCAGCCCCAGCCGAGTCCCAACCCTGCTCCTGGCCCCGCGTGGAGCCGGCCCTGGCACGCGCTTGGGCATGGAGAAGGGGTGCTGCACGCACTGCCTAGGGTCACTGCCCCGGGGAGCAGAGGGGAACCTGCAGCCCCAGGACAGGCTGAACCCCCATCTCAGATGCAGCACCCCGTGACACTTAACACCCTGTTTCTCCACTGTCAGAGATGCTGGGGTCTCCCGCGACCGCGTGTCACGGCCAAGCTGGCACCAGCACCGGGGGGCTCAGCCAGGACCGCTCCCACCACTGCTCCACCAGCTCTGCAGGGGTTATTTTTCCAACGTTTCCTCATGAAAGCTGCTTTCTGTTTAGAAATGCTGCAGCTAACAGCCTGTTGTGGTCCTCACATCTCCGCTGGTCAGACAAGTATCTTCCCCCTGTCCCCGGCGTCCTCTATTTCTCACACCTCACTGAGCAGGCACCGCCGCGCCGAGACCTCTGACCGAGTTGTCAAGGTGACGGGTGCTGTTATCCTAAAGTAGTTATTTCACATACATGGTATTTTGTCCCTTGCTTTTATTGAAATACAGTGGAGAGACCAATTATCTTCCTAATGGTTTGCACAGCTTCCTTCTCCTTTTAAATGGGAGTTAATGATGAACGGTTTGGGCAGGGTGTCATTTTTGCAAGGGGAGCTCTAGGGTGTCCTCTGCTTTCCAGGTGTCCGGGGACATGGGGCAGCTCCTCTCGCACGCTCAGCTGAGACCTCCTTGCACACCCGTTATCACCAATTTTCTCTTTCCCACTCAACCCATGCAGAATTAAAACGTTTTCCTAAAAACCTGAGTGCTGGAACTCTCCATGCCACAGGCAGGGAGGTTTCAGGGCTGCCAGCAGCATGTGGGGGTCCCCAGTGGGTCAGAATGAGAAGGGAGGGCTGCAGGCAGCGGCTGGGGGACACCAGCGTGGGCCGGGGGACATGGGTTGCCCCCTATCCGACACGGTGCTGAGCACCGTACCGCGCCTGACACTCCACGTCTGGCTGCTGATGCCAGTTTGCCGAGCAGCAAACTCTCCCTCCTGGGAAGAGGCACATTAAAATGCCAATATCATGCCAGTCTTACACCAAACAACGAGGAAAAGGCACTTTCCTGCTGCAGCTCAGCTCCTTGCTCAGGCCGGGGGTAGTCGGAGCGGCAGCTCTCGTGTGGAGGCAGCGAGAGGCGGGCTTGTTGGCAGCCGGGAGCCCAAGCGCACTGACCGCCCTCCCCATCGTCTCCCTTCTGCCGAGCAGAGTCCCATGTCCCAGGGGACGGACCTCTTCCCGCCCAGACGGAAGTTTCATCCACCAATTCCTGCCCCGAGAGTACCTGGAGCTCAGCAGGCTGAACGTGTGCAGGGCTGCCGAGGCAGCTCCTTCCATTCCCTTCCCAGCATTATTATTGATGGGATGCGTCTCGGTGGATTAGTAACGGATGTGGTATAAGCCAGAGGGTTTCTTTTGCCTTCAAGCCTGCATTACCCCGTCAAGAACAGAGGTTTCGCCGGCACCTGATAAGTCACAGAAACCAGATAAATGCTTGGGAGATACTGTATTTGAACACAATCGGTCTTGGCAGTGACTTGATCTCCGTGTAACAGCCTGGCATGTACCGGCAGGTTTCCTTTTCGCAGGGCAAATGCAAGTTGTGCTGGAACAGACACGGATTTGAATTACGTGAGGCAGGAAACGCTGCATCTCCATATCCTATTCCAGGAGAAACATGCGATTTCACCACTCCAGCCCCGTGAAAGCGGCGACGTTATCTTGGGTGCTGCTGAGGCACTTCGCTGTGTAACGCGGGGTTTCAGCCTTTTCTGCCCCTGACTCGTCCTCGGAGCCCGGCGTTGTCCTGGTGCAGCCTAACACCAAAGAAGCCTCAAAACAAAGGGTCTGGGAGGCTGTTGGGATCCCGCTTGCATCCCGGGGGTAATCACGGTGGAGACCCACTTCTGCGTGTGAGCTCCCGGAGGCTGGATAACCCCACCACCGTGCACAGGAGCGCCCGATCCGCGTGCCGTGGCATCAGGATTTTCATCCTTTTCCATGCTGGGATGTTACAGGAAAACCCACCTGCGGATTGTTTATCTTGTTTTGTTGTGAATAAAGATGCGGCCTTTAACTTCCATGAATGTAGTGGTTTGGTTAATGTCTGGGTAACAGAGGGAGGGGATGGGGGCATGGCAGTGTTAATGGGAGAACAGCTCATTTATAGTTCCAGCATGCTTTATGACATCAAAAGAGCATTGAGAGAATGCTTGGGATAATGTTAATTAGGGCTCAGAAATAAATGCTTTGCTTCCTCATTAATTGTTATCACTTTGTTGTGCTCATTAGGAAGTGATTCCTAGCGAAGAGCCGCTAAAGGTGGTGCAGTGTGGCAGGCGATGTGCTGCCTGGGGGGAGGACGCCGGGCAGCCCCATCCAAACCCGCTGCTCGGGCGGCAGGACGCCTGGCACCCAGGGTGCTGCGGGAGAGGCGGCGGGGTGCTC
>NW_010225550.1:11207-11631 GCF_000690775.1 Eurypyga helias | reverse complement strand
CGACCTCGAACCCACGCGCTGCTGCCGGTCCCTTGGGGCAACAGGCGTTTAAACCTCCGCTTCGTTAGGAGCTTTACTAATGAGCCGGTACCAGAGGTGGGTGGCCAAGTCCCACTTTCTTGTCGGCACCTCTGATAAGCAGCCGGCTGCCAGGAGCCCTTCCATGGGCCACGGGGCGGCGGGTGGAACTAAGCGGAAGATGTTTACAACCTCCGTCGGGATTCCGGAGCAAAGCTCGCTTTGAGAAGAGCCCGCGGCGCCCTCGTGTCGGGGGCCCTGCACCAGCGGCAACTGGGTTTCGACAGTTCAAGATGAAGGGAAGCGCCACGGAAAACACCCCCCACGTGGAAACGCTTCGTCTGAGCCGGTGAGCACAAGGAAACTGCGTCGTCAGGCTGGAGGGATCCATCCCCGCGAGGAAACA
>NW_010225550.1:10140-11191 GCF_000690775.1 Eurypyga helias | reverse complement strand
CGGCGCTGCCCAGAGAAGCGATCCACGGAAAAGCAAGCGAAGACGCGCGGGAAGCGGGGAACACGCGTTTTCCTTTCCTCTGCACTTCACAAACCAAAGGAAGAGGGAGAAGAGCCGACCCCACGGATCAGGCGCTGACTGGTCGCAGGAGCGTCACCAGCATCGCTCCCTGCTCCGCTTGGGAGACACCAGGCCGGCATGGGAACGGGAACGCGTTACCGCTTGCCATGCGGTTTCTAAACAGCCCGGCAGCCACGTCACCCTCCCCGTCCCCCTCTCGGGGCACGCAGCCCGGCCCCGGCGGCAACACACCCTTCATTCCCAGGAAGAAGGAGCCCAACACGCCGGGCGGCCGGGCAGCCAGCACGAGGGACACGTCCCGTAGCCGGGACCAGCTCTTCCAAACACCCTGCGCTCAGAGTCACAGAAACGACGCTTATGGACCAGCAGTGTTTTGTCCCCAAAAAGGGTATAAATTGTCTTCCTACGTGCCAAACATAACTAAACCTGCTCTGCCAGGGCGGGAGAGAACCGGACGCTGCGTGAGCGCACGCGGGGGGACTCTGGTCACTCACGTCGCGGCTCCTGCTGGAGGAGCTACCTCAAACAAGGAGCAGATCCTCCTCTCGGCTCCCAGAGGCGGAATTTAGGGATGCCGAGGAACACAAAGCTAGGTCAGACCGGGATGACCGCGGGACGTACACGCTCCGGCCAGCCCGCACGCCTCGCCCTCGGTAGCGCCCTGCGAACAGACGAACGCCCCGAAAGGCGCCGCAGACACACAGGGTCGGTGATGAGCAGCATTTAATGTCCCGGCAGGGGGTTGTTTGGGGCTACCACCAGTAATACATCCCGGAGATCCATCAGAAACACGGCAGTCGTCCACCAAGATCCCCGCGAAGTGCATTCTGCAGGGGTAAAGCCTTAACGTTCTTCTGCGCGCGGCGCTACGGAACGCTTCTTTACAGAACACGGTACAGCGAAGCTCAGAGGCAACTTCAAATCTCACACCCAGCTCAGTCCAGTTCTTCCAGGAGTAGAATTCGCTCCG
>NW_010225550.1:0-10061 GCF_000690775.1 Eurypyga helias | reverse complement strand
CAAAAAAAAAAAAAAAGAACAATCAGAACATTCCACGGGAAGCTGCTTTCGCTTCCACTCGTGGCGGGGATGCGGGATCTTCCCCTGTGCCCCGGAAAACAAAGACAGACAGACCCCACACCAGACGCTGTTCCCCAGCTGCATCCCCCGTCCGTCTTCAGGTCGGAGGGTGTTTGCTCAGCTACTGCGTGTTGCAGGGGAAAGGTGGCCCCTGCCCGCCCCCCCCGTGGCTTCAGCACCATCCTACCCAGGCGTTTCGGAAGCTCAAACTCGACGTCAGTCAGCGCAGCCCAGCGACCCCTTTGCGCTGCGGGGGCTGGCACCGTCACCCGACCACCCAACCGGCACCGGCCCGCGCTTACACGGCCAAACCTCATTCCAAACAGTGCTTGTTCATAGGCAGAGACTTTTATTGGCCTCGGGGAAAGCTAACTGATGATCCTGCTGATGGCCTGTAGGGAAGGGAACTCCTCGTCCTCGATATGCAAAGCTTTGTGGGTGACAACGTCCCGCGGAGTCAGCACCTGCCTACACGTTGGGCAGATCCAGCAGTCGAGCTCGGAGTTGGAGTCCGTCTGCCACGCGTTCTTTTTGTTCTTTCTGGGTTTGTTTGAGCTTTGCTTCTCTTTGTTTCTGAAATCGTTGTGTGCCGAGAGCAGTTCCTGTTGCTTTACCGTGTCCGGCAACAACACCAAGAGCTCGTTAAAGATCTTCCTGAAGTCATCGCCGAGCAGTTCTCGGCAACTTTTGTAATACTGCGCCGCGGAAATCAGGCCCTTGGGGGAAAGAGGAATTGGAATCGTTAGCAGGGGGAGAGAATAAGGCAATCCCGCTGGGATTCCCTTTCTCCCAGGGAGGAAGGTGTCGGGAATCCGAAGCGTCTTGCCCACTCACCTGTCTGAACTGCCCAGAATGGGTCTTAAATTTATTGAACTTGGACTCATCGCTTTGCAGAAACTCCTTAATAGACTGTATGAGCTGAATGTTCCTCTGCTGGAAGTTTTCAGGGATCAAGTACGATCCGTGACAGGGTTTTGGCCTGCATTGGGGAAGACCAAAAGCAGCTCTGACGTTGCCTCCCGTCACACAGAGGCACAGCAGGATACGTGTCGTAGGGCTGTTCCCCCATTCCCCACCCAGCTACGCCGCAGTCACCGTAAGCGGCACGTGGGGAGGGCGGAACGCGGCCCGAGGGATGACTGCGTGGCGTTCCGCCTCCGCCCTGACGGGACGCGCGAAGCGCGAGTTGAACGTCGCCCTGGCCAACCGTTTTGCAAGTTGGTTCGCTCAGAAGACGCCAGCAAAGACTGCGGCCCGAAGAAAACCAGATGAATACAGATGTGCCCCTCCCCTTGTCCCCCAGACTCATCCCTCCGGCCCCGCGGGGGACAGACCAGCTGCTGGCAGGGTGACTGCCGGCGTTTCGAGGTCACCAGGACAGACGGCGCTTCCGCACCTTGCTTCTGGGTGCTCCGAGCCAACTCTCAGCCCCCATCTGGAAGAGTCCCCCCCGAGCATTCCCTGAATCCCCTGTGACACAACCGAGCTGCCACGCGTAAAGCGACTCTGACTTACTCTTTCAGAGATGTAGTGACAGGTTCAGGGACATTGGTGGATGGAATAACGGTAAAGCCTGGAGGGGGTTTACTAACAGGCACCGACAGTCCCGGAGGCGGAGGAGGATTCTTTAATAGCACCACAGTGTTAAAGCCTAAATGAAAGCGGAGAACGGGCAGGAAGTTAGAGACATATCCGCAGCGCTCACGGACCACCGTCGACAACACCAGCGGTCTCCAGAAGCACTAGGACACAAGAGTCAGCGGTGCAGGCATCACGATACTGGAAAAAAAGCTAAAAATTAGAGAGGGAAATCTGTTGCCTCAGCAGTCAGGTCAGGAAGCCCTTCACAGTGGCTGATGCTACTCTGCAAAGAAAGTGCTTTAGCTATTAATTCACTTCTTCAATAGAATATAATTTTATAAACCCAAACAAACACTCAACCCATACCAAAAACCGCTTTTATGTTATTAAAAAGAATCGAAACCGTCCCAGAAGTCAGGCCAGCACCAGGCATTGCATGCAGTACCCTACCCCACCTCAGTGTCTGCAGAGCAGCACAGAACGGCCTCCCGCCACGATTCTACTGTCACTAGAACTGCTGCAAGTCACGTTTGTTGCTATCTGACTCCAGTTCTATGAGATTACAGCACCACTAAAAGCCAGGGCATTAGATCTCTGCGAAGGCAGAACAAAAGCAACCCAGCAGCTGCCCAGAACCAGCAGGCACAGGTCACAGCTAAAGCGAGATTCCCTTTGCCCACAGCAGCTTCCGAACTAGATCTCAAAGCACAAATCCAGAGGAGGCCACGGGGATGCTCCGAGGGCTGGAGCCCCTCTGACATGGGGACAGGCTGGGAGAGTTGGGGGGTTCAGCCTGGAGAAGGGAAGGCTCTGGGGAGACCTTAGAGCCCCTTCCAGTGCCTTGGGTGCTACAAGAAAGCTGGGGGGGGGCTTTTCCCAAGGGCAGAGAGTGACAGGACAAGGGGTAACGGGTATAAATGGAAAGAGGGAGATAGGGATGGGACATCAGGAAGGAATTCTTCCCGCAGAGGGTGGGGAGCACTGGGACAGGTTGCCCAGAGAAGCTGTGGATGCCCCATGCCTGGGAGTGTCCAAGGCCAGGCTGGATGAGGCTTGGAGCAACCTGGTCTGGTGGAAGGTGTCCCTGCCCATGGCAGGGGGTGGGACTGGGTGGGCTTTAAGGTCCCTTCCCACTCAACCTATTCCACGTGATTCTCTGAAAAGCACAGACACAGGTCAGACATGACTCATCAGAAAAGCAGCGACAGGTAAAGACACTGGGTGAGCCACCCCCAAGGAGCAGACACCTGCAGCTGCACGGAGCCCGGCATCCCAACATTGTCACCGCTCCAACCTTGTTTCAGAGGACACGCAAGCCCATCCCTGCCTTTTTAACCTTCAGGGGTGAGCCTTGCATGTACTGACAGAGCTGCCCTTCACGTGAGAGCCAGAAGGAGCAGCTGATACATCTCACCCATGTGACACATTTCTCTGAGCTACACCCACCCAAAGCTGGCCGTGCCCTGCAGCGCTTACCTGGTGGCGGGGGCATTCTAGCTGATCCTGAGCTCCCAAGAGCTGGGAAGTCTTCCTGAGGTAAAGGGCATTTGGTAGTCACTGTGGGCTTTTTAAGGCCGGGGGGCTCTTTGGGCGTACTACAGATCGCTAACGATTTTTCCGAATGACCGTTCATGACGGCTGCGGATCTGTCGGGAGCGTGAAGAGCAGCGGCCGCGGTTGATGTCCGCTCCGCTTCCGTCAGCTTTTCAGCACACGGCCTGGGAAACGAGGCCTCCTGCGAGAGGTGCGGGGATGACGGTCTCTGCTTCTCAACCCCCATCTTCTTTTTCTTGCTCACTTTCATAAAAGTTTGTGAGGTAGAAGCTGCCAGCAAGGATGACACATCGAACATGGTCGGCGCGTTTCGGATCTCCTGGGTTGTCAAGCCACTGCCGCCGTCTTCATCGTCTGACTGAGAGAGTTTATTGCTCTTCTTGTTTCCTTTAGTGCTGTTCAGGGAGGATGGTTTCTTGGCTATCTGGTTTACACAGGGGTTGCTGATGGCTTTGACCACGCTTTTGCTGGAACCGTTGTTCCACGCAGATGTGATGTTAGTGACTGTCTTATTGTTGGGCTTCATTTTGGACACCAGAGCTGGAAAATCCTCCTCCTGGAAAGCTGTTCTCTTTGCAGTCGCTGTATACGTCAAAGACATCCCAGAAGAGACGGCGGGTGCTGCAGAGGATGACAAGCTTGGGAAATCTTCTTCCTTAAGCTTAACTGCTGCTAGCTGGGCAGAGCTGTAAGAAAAGCAAAGCACACCCCGTTATACCACCGCTGCGGGAACCCCATTACACCGCTGCTGTGGCACAACCCCGTTAGGCCGCTGCTGCGGCGGTGGCCCAACCCCGACTGGCACAACTGGCTCCATTTCCCCAAACCATCACTTGGAGCAGCACAACTGACCCAACTGTTACAGGATGCAAATGCGCTCAGGCTGATAAACTCTGCCTGGAAAGGGGCTCTCAACTGCGCTGCACGGGCCGTGCTGCGCTGTTGGTACTCTCAGTACGCTCTCGCCTCGACCAGCATGCTGTACGCACACGATCTGGCTGCCACAGCCTGCCAAGACGCTATTCTAATCAGCACCCATTTCAGGACACGATGGATTTTAAAACTCCGAGCATACAGCTCCTTCAAGACCAGCTATCATGTTGAAAATGGCTGGAATGGAGAATTTCCCTGGAATTACACCACGAACCGAAGCAACAACCAATGATGCTTCATGACCAGCACAGAACCAGCACGGAACCAGCTCGAGGCAGAAGGGGTTTGGGGCAGGGGAGAGGCATTTGCAGTTTAAGTGATTCGCAAAATGATTTTCTCCAGAGACGCAGGACACGAGTAAACGTCTAAATCTGCTTTCTCCCGCCTCAGCCCTGCACATACTCACCCTGGTAGAGGTCCCGCCGCCGACCCAATTGCTGGGAAGTCATCTTGGCTTAACACACCGTTCGCAGCTGCTTCTTTTGGAGTATCGGCAAAAAGAGCAAAAGAAATGTTTTCAACTAAAATCTGTTCATTTCAGAGTGGAAGCTGTCAACAAACACAACAGCAGCACTACCAAGTCGTAGTTTCAGCAGCTGATGATGTCATTAACATTCCGCAAGGACGGTTTAAATCCATGCATCACTATGTCCTTCAATTAACTGCATTCCCATTATGTCACCACGCACCGGCTGTAGCACCCGGGAAATCCATGACTCTTAAGGTGAGCAAAACACAGCTGATAAGGCCGTGGTGAGGGAACGCACACAGTGTCAGGAAGCTCAGCAGAGCCTCGGTGCTCCAATTGGGGCATGCGGACGCTTCACTCGGAAAGCTGCTCCTCCGAGGCGCCCATCCCACCTCTGCTGCACTGGTGCCCAAGCTGCTCGGCAGTTAGCTCCTGGGCAGCTGACTGACACTGAAACTAACTCTTTCCTAGCTCAGGTTTGCCTCAAAATCCAAATCCAGCGCTGCGGAGCGCAGCAATTCAGGGAGAGAGCCTGGCCTGTCACCCCAACTGAGCCGTTAACCAAACGGCTCTCGGTTCACAATGAAAACATATAATCCTTATGTTGGAATCCTGCTGTAGAAGCAATAAAAAAGGTGAAAATGGATTTGGAGTAACAGTAATATCAAGCCATCACTGCATCATATTTGTTTGCCCCAAACTGGGCCTGGTTCAAAACAATTCAAGGTTTGACCCCTCCACCAGCCTCTGACAACAATGCCTGGCGATTGTTCGCCAGGCCGACCTCCAGACCCACCACGCCTCCCTGCGGCTGCAGGAGGTGTTCACACTCACCTGCGGCATCAGTGGAAGGCTTTGGCACACGTTTGGAGCTGAGCGCTTCGGAATCCCTCAAGTCCTCCTTTCTACCTCTGCTGCTGCTGTCCTCTTTGTCTTCTACCCGTTTTTTCTCCTCCTGCCGTTTAGCTGCTACAGATGCCCTGACCGCTGCTGCAACGTCTCTGTCTTCTTCCTCCCTGCAGGACAAGACAGATTTTCTCGGTGAAACAGTAAGGATTACGGAGCATCTGTGTGTCACTGCCGCTCTCACCTCCCCGTGTCAGCTCTGATGACTATCCCCGATCCGAAAAGGCTGCAAGAAACCCACCACCCCAGGCCAGCCTGGCGCCGGCTGGCGAGGTAGGCAAGTTCCGCGTGTGGTAACAACAGCCCGGCCAGAAGAAACTGGGGTGAACTGGGAGAGACAGCAACAACGTCGCACGGGGACGCCCATCTCTCACGTTCATTTTCACACGCATGAAATCGCACTCGTAGGCCACAGCAATTCTTTGCAACGTGGTTTGTCACAACCTCCCACGCACGATCCACACGCGACACCGAGAGGTGAGCGTTCAGAGATGGACTAACCCTAACCCAGTGACATCACCAGTGATGAACCAGCTGACCATCCAGCAAGAAAAAGGAGATGTGCAGTATGGATCAAGTGCTCGGGTCTTGTGTGGATAAAGAGACATATCAAGGCAAAATTTTGCTTCAGTACTTAACCCTCTTCTCTTTCCAAAGCCCTCAGCCTGGCCACACGGCGATCTGTCAGTTCAATGAAAAGCGTCGTCCTTAGAACGGGGACTTTGTGATTACCCAGACCAGAGTCCACTAAACCTGCACAGACTTTGCCACTTACTGCAGAAAATCCTATTTAGAAAAGGTCGCATGAGAACGGTTGCTGGAATTAATTCAGGATTCAGAGTCTATTTAACCCTCAGTTGAAGATGACATTGTTTGTTTCCTGTGTCAGGTCCAGAGAGGTGAAACTCCACCCCCAGTAATCTCACTCTGACCAAGCCTGTAGTCAGCACGCAGGCTTAAACCGAAAGCCACTTCTAAGGATTCACTGTTTAAGCTCCCAAATCGTGGATCTGCTTCCTTTCTCCTGGCCCTCCAAAACATCCTAAGTAAAAAACACCACTAAACAGCCATCAAAATCCAGAAAACTAGCTACTCACCTCTTATACCTCCAGCTGCCTCTTCTGTTTTGCTGCTGACTTCCTCGTCCGCCCGATCTGCCCGACCTCCCTTGCCTGTTGTACCTGTCAACTTCTTCGTAGTCCTCTCCACCTATAACACCTGAACAGAGGGATGGTTCTCACTCTCAGTCAGTTCTCTAATCCGGGTGTCACAGCGTGCCCGAAAAAGGCAGAAATGTACTAATACACACAAACCTGCCCTGGTTTCTTTCTGATGCTTAAGTAGCCTATGTTACCCTGCTACATCAAAATATGTTTTCCAGCATATGGGTTTGATGTGTTGTAACCTCTGATGCGAGTTCTGAGTAATTCTGGTTTTCTGCAGAGAGATCTCTGCATAAGTTCGACACCAGAAAGGTTCCTACGTGTGTCATCTCGGCGCTCCTAAGCGGATACGTTACCTGGTCACACGCTCCATGTTCATGACCACTGGGCATTAATTAATAGAAGTCATTCACCTCATTCTCCTCCAATCTGTAAAGTCAGTAACTTTCCTAAGATTATCTATCATCATTAAATCCACACAGGGGGAAAAACTGTAAAACAGTGTGGGTAGGAAGAGACCTCTGGATGTCATCTGATCCATCCCCTCACTCAAAGCAAGGTCAACTTAAACGACATTAGGATGCCCAGGGCCCTGCCCGGTCAAGTTCAGGTTATCTTCAAGGACAACCTCCATGCCTCTTGGGGTCCCATGCCAGGGCTGCCCACCCCCTTTTTGAGGAATTTCTTCTTGGCTAGGAAGTGTCCTCCCGATGTTCTTGAAAACCCCCAAAGCAGCAAGGATGCATTCCGTGCACCTCCTCCCCCAGCCACTCACCCTCGTTCCTCCGCTGGTGCCTGGGAGCGTAGTTAAACTGGAGGTCTATCTGCCGGTTCTGCCTGGCCTCTGCCCTGTTCTTGCTGTGGCAGGCTGTTTTGTGTGCTTTGTAATCTATTTCTGTGCGGAAAGCGTGAGTAAACTGTTCCGTGCTGCACCGTCCCTCTTCGCACAGGAAGTGCTTCTCGCGGAAGTGTTCACGAAGGTACTCGTAATCGCTGGAAAGAGAGAAGAGGCTGAGCCTTCCCAACGTCTTTTACTGATGATACGTGGCTACTCCTACAAGTGGAGACAAGCCTAAGCGGTTGGTTCGGAGCCCCAGGCAAGCTTTCCAGCTGAAACCCCTTGTGCACCATTGAGAGTGACCTTCAGGCACCATCCCAGATGTTAAACCCAACCTGCTGCCTGGCACTTGCCACATCCAGCTGTACGTAAGGCACGCGTTTCCTGAGAGAGGATTTACTTCTGCCTGCTTTGCATACAAACTTTGGGGTAGCAGTTACACTAGAGAGCTGCAGACACCTGCTGTCATGCTGCAAAACCTAATTTCTAATGTTTAATGAAGACAATGTTAAAATGTGAACCAGACAGAAAGCGTCCCCCTGGCTACTGGTCTGAGGAACAAGAGACCGCAGCTAACCTGCTGTTCTTGCCCCCCCATCTTCGAGTACTACTCTCCCCCAAATTCCAAGTGGACCCAAGAAATTTTCCTCACGATTTAAGCTACAGAAAGAGGAGCGAACCCCGTGCACAAACCTGTAGTACTCCTGAGCACCATCAGAGTCACAGAAGTGACAGAAATAATGATCCCGCCTTAGGTGTTTCAGTAACTCGTCGTTATCCAAGTAACGCTCGTCGCAGAATTTGCACAGGGGGTGCCCGCGATGAGAGGTGTCGTCTGGATCTCCGTGGATCCGATGACGGGCGAGGTCCTTACGAGAATACCATTTCCGTTCGTAAGTAAAAACCTGAAGAAAGTAACAAATTTCAGTGCTACTTCTGGTGACAGAGAACAACGTGCAACTGGGCTGGGTCGTGCCCAGTTTGTTCCTTCGTAGAAGGGGAAGATTTGCTTCAGACGGGGGCAATTTGACAACCAACACCTAAAATTTTCAGTGAACAGGAAATAAAACGCAAGTGGGTAGATCCAAATTCAATCTGACTTGCATTTCATTCCGTCTGAACACTGGAAACAAATCTAATGCACCTTTTTCCCTTCCACAAGCTTTTCTGTGTACTAACACACACAACAAGCTTTAAACTATAACCCCTGGTGGGGAAAAAAATCCTAGATATTTATGAACATAGACTAATTTGCATATTTGGACCAAAACCACAACTCAGAACCACAAACGAGCAGCTGAGCAAGGCAACACCTCTTCATCTGAGCTCAAAGGACACAGCAGCCAAAAGAAGCATCTTGCCCTCCGTCCTTGACCACTCCCCCTGAACCAGCTCTAGGGAATGCACAGCCACAGGCACGAGAATCAAGCAGCACACTGAAAGCCAACCCCGCAAAAAGGAAAAGGTCTCGGCCTCGCTCAGTCAGCCTGTCCACTTCTGGATCCCGGCCCTTCCGGCGTGACACAGTTCAGTTGGCACTAACCAACCGCAGCAGCCAGGTAAAGGCATTTCTCCCACTCAACGCTGAATTGGTTGTAGAGAAAACGCGTGCACACGTACAAAACCACGCGTGATGAGCACTGAAAATAGGTGTTCGTGGACTAAATCCCTGCCTACAACACAAAGGAATGCTGACAAGTGTTGGACACCGAGGTCAGCAGCCCGAGGATTCATCTAACGGCCGCCCGGCATGCAATTCCGAGATACAAACCTCACCCTAGCTCCAGGGAAAGGAAGTTCTGACTTTCAGACTGCGGAAGAGCATCGCCCGACGGACAGAGCACCAGCCCTTCCAAGTGAACTTCAGGTGGGGTTAAAAAAAGAATGAAACGGGACGATGGTGGCGATGGTCAGACAAGTAGTTTTAAGGCTCAACCCTCATGACCTTTTTAGACAACAGACAACCCAGCTTTCCAGTAACTGTCTGATCTGTGGCAGCTTGTAAAATACATTTTAAACTGGCCCCGGGTCAGGGTCTACGTGTGCGCGTCAGCCACAGTGAACGTCAGCTGTCGGCGGCGGCGAGCTCCACTTTCCAATCCAGGCAACAAGATGCAGGAAATTTTATCTCAACAAATACACAATTATGACCTACATTTTGTTTGTGCTGGTTTTGGCTGCGATAGAATTGGTTTTTTTAACAGTGTGAGGCTGTGTTTGGGATCTGTGCTGGGAAGAATGCTGATAACACTGATGTTTTAGCTGTTGCCAGGAAATGCTTGTATTAAACCAAGGCTGTTTTCAGTTTCTCACACTGCCCCTGCTCTCCCAGCTTCTTCTCTACAAACCTGATCTGAGAAACAAATCCATCGCTCGGGGATGCATTCTGCCTTCTGAACTGGCATCAAATGTCTTCTTCAGTTTCAGTTTCAGCTTGTACAGTCATTACAGGTCTAAGTCTTCATAGAGACCAAATCTCCACAGTTAGAGTTGCAACAAAGTCTGCCCATGACCCAGGATTCACAGAGTTCACACAGAGTGGTCAGGGTTGGAAAGG
>NW_010225549.1:720-949 GCF_000690775.1 Eurypyga helias | reverse complement strand
GGAAAATGAAATTTGGAAATACGGGGGAAAGGGGGGATGAAGGCATCGCCAGCGGCTCCGGTTCGGTGTTCGCTCAACTTTACTCCCTTCCATCCGATCCCGATCGGGGCCGCGCAGTGAGGCCGGAAAGGAACCGTCGGGGAGTTTTAACCCAGGTTCAGATGGAATGGGATGGAGCAAAATCAATTATCCAGCCCGGAGCGCATCCGCCTGCGTAGGCATGTGCGCC
>NW_010225549.1:0-253 GCF_000690775.1 Eurypyga helias | reverse complement strand
GCTGTTCGTCCTCGGTCAGGGATAAAACGCCGGCAACAGCCGCCCGTGAGCGGGGAGCGGCAGCGCGCGGCACTTGCACGGAAAATCGTGTTCAGCGCCTGAACCAACTTCGCTGTTCTTGGGATTTTTCTCGCGGGGACGGGGTGGGATGGAGAGCTCCCTAAGCCGTGCGTGGGAGCTGGGCTTTTCCTTTTGTTTTGGGCTCTTGGGGGGTGTGTATGTCCCCCTCCCTTGCTTCTATTTGGGTGTTTCT
>NW_010225548.1:56732-75225 GCF_000690775.1 Eurypyga helias | reverse complement strand
CCATCTCCGCAAGCCCTCGCTCCAAGTTGCAGTCATCTGGCAGTGTGTACCTTGTATGGGAATTGTCCCGCTGGGGTAGGGTCCTGTTCTGGTTTCCGTTAGCAGCATATGAACAACACCCACAAATAATCCCCTTTAAACAGTCCTAAGGTTACTGAAGCCAAGTTTACGAAAGAAACGTAACACCATAATTACAGCTGGTCTATATGGGCTTGAACCACTCAAACCCAATAGTTTTTAATTACATCAACCCTTGGTGATTATATTCCAGCTAGGACATGCCACCACCTCCATCCTCTGCCCCAGCTTTTCCTGACACAATGTTATGCCTCTGGGCCATCCCATGATTCCATATTCTGTGTTCACCCTCAGCCTGCTTCACCCAGGCAAAAGAAACATAAATGCCTCTTACAACCACTTTACTACGCAGACAGCCTATGCTCCCTCACCCTTACCGTGCTCCCCAAGATAGCGAGGACATCTGCATACTGCTCAGCCTGAGGCAGATTTGGGGCATGGAAAATACCAGGTCAGATACGGAGAGCTATAAACAGTGGTGAAGTCCAGGGTAGAGGAAGCTAACTCCTACCTAAGTCAGGCAATATCAAGCTTGGTTATTTCTTATATGAAATAAAAACATGAGGGAAAGAAATTTGCTTGTTTGACCGGCCTTTGTCATTCTGCAGTTGGTTTGAGAGCACCAAACTGAATTTTAAAATACTATTATAAAAAAGGTTAAAAAAAAAAAAAAAAAAGAGTAGATTTAGCCGTAGGGGCTATTTTAATTTTCCCTGGGCCAGCTTGCTCACTTCTCAGAGTCAATGTAGATCAAAAGAATAATTTATAAGCTTTAATGAGGCTATTGATTTGCAAGATCCCTTCTATTCATGTGAGCAGGGAGGGGGGTGACAAGGGAAGAAGCCTTGCAGGCTGCAGCCGGGCACAGGGAGCCTGTGCTGGCAGGGGGAAGGTGCACAATGCAGCCAGCCCGGGCAGCAGTCTTGCCTCTCACAGCCCCTGCTCCCAGCAAGGATAGACATCAGTGTTTCCAAACAACTCACCATCTAATTTGTACTTATGCAAACGAGCCATCCCATAACACAAATGATCAAGCAATTAACATGCAACACTTCAGCAAGACTCTCCATTGC
The DNA here is from genome assembly GCF_000690775.1 of Eurypyga helias. Lineage (NCBI taxonomy): Eukaryota > Metazoa > Chordata > Aves > Eurypygiformes > Eurypygidae > Eurypyga > Eurypyga helias. Next base: position 74,074 of record NW_010225548.1, on the reverse strand, counting down.
TTGTTGTTGAACTATCTTCAATGTCATTAATGAGAGCTAATTAAATCAATCAAGTCACCACCGTGTTCAAACGTGACGGTAGTTACTGAACCTGTATCAGATCGGGAGCGTTTTCTCAGGCACTGTAAATATCAAGATGCACATTTATCATGCTGTCCTTCCAGTATACATCTGTTCTCACTGCTGCTTGTTTCATTTATCATATGTTGTCACCATCCCTACCCCCATACATCTAGGTGTCAATTAATTCTTCCCTGTGCAGCTCAAGTGCATCGTACTGAATAATCTCTACCTTAATATCTATCCACAAGCTCTCCTTATAGGGACCAGCAATGCTCAGCCACATCCTGTAAATTACATGACCATAACCTCTCTCTTGCGGTACTGCAAGTTATTAAAACCTCAAACCACCTCCACACATTCAGATATTTTTCAGGAGACACCTTTCTCCCCCCCACCTAGTGCTTGGCAGGAGATTTGCAGCACAAGTCAAGAAAATAAACTTTTCTGACATGAGTTTACAGGAAAACCCTTCAAGTGGGTAATTGCTGTGGACCTTCAAAACGCTTTTTATAATTGACGAGTATGCAAATAACAGATTTATCTCATCATTGCCTAATACTGCAAATGTTATTTCTGCTATCCCATCAGCCCACGTGCCTACCGTTTCGTTACCATGAGCACGCAGGGGGGATGAGAGTCGTTTTCTAAACAAGAGCATCGTCTCTCATTATATTATAACATTTGGTCTCTATTTATGTTTCTGCTCTGTCTGGCTAACTCTCCTTTTTATTTACAAATCAACTATATTAATGTGGTTTAATTTCAACCCTGGGTGTTTATTTCACAGAAAAATCAGTTGGCAAAAGGAAAACCCACCCTAACAGAAAGCAGCACCAGCTCTGACACCATATATGTAACCGTCATTACTCAATAGCAAACTCAAAATTAGTGGGTTTTTTACTTCACAAACATACCTGCTGGCATTTTCCACGTTTCAATTAGAAAAATACCAGCTGTTCTCTGTATGACCTGCAAGTTAACTAATGCAGCATTAATTTCTTGCACACTCCTTGGCCATGGAACTGCATCACCTGCCCTGCCACTGTGGAGAAGAGAGATGGGGGCGAAGACCCTGTGTGTGTCCTGGATGGAAGGACACAAGGGAAAATGCACAGGAGCCCATGCACAGGACAGGGTCCCTGTGAAGGGCAACACTGAGGACCTGGGGGGAGCTGCAAAAAAAATCCTAACCCAAAACACAAAATAAAAACAATTAGAAAAATAACACCTTGTTAGAGGTAGTGCTTGCAAGTCACAAGCCAGAACTTAACATGCCTCTTTTTTTTTTTTTCCCCCAGGGCATTTAAGGAAGAAGCATAATTACCCAGGTGAATTCATGGGTGGTTTTGCCCTGGTTCTGCATCTGCACAAGGAATTACCACCACATAACCCTTGTGCCTTGATTTCTCTAAATTCGGCACTCTGGGGAAAAAGCAGAAGAATGCTTCAAATCAGCTGCTGGTGTGAGACAGACTCGGGCTGTACAAGGATGAACAGGGCATCGGTTCTTATCCCTCTGTGTAAGAGACTTTCAGAGCCTTATCTGAACACTGCCAAAGACACACTAGGAATAATAATTTGGGTCCTTATTATTAATTGTTATAGTGGTTTGTAAACTCCCAGCAGAGCCTAACGTGGGGGGTGTGGGGGTGTGTCCCTTTTCACTCATCATCCAGCTCTAGAAAGGACCCCAGAGGTGAAATCAAGGCTTTCTGATGACAGAAGAGATGACAGCATATCATTAGGCATCGCCATATATAAGAGCAAGAAGCGTTTTTCACTCTCTGACCTCTGTGAGTACAAAGAAGAGTTTCTTTCTCTCCTTCCCTGCCCAAAATCCAATTTCTTCTACCACCAAGCAAAGAAAGTTAAAAGTGTTGCATAAGAGACAAGCAGAGCATGTACCTGCTTTAGCACAGCTATACAGAGCAGCAGCCAAGTCTGCACTAGGAAAAGGTTCAGGAGAGATGAAATAGAAATGTTTGAAACAGAAAATAGAAATAGAATTGGATAGAAATAGAATTGGATAGAAATAGAATTTTTTGACATAGAAAAAAATCACAAAGAAAAGGTGGAAAAACCAATATATTTGCAATATTCGAATATTCTGGGTTTTGCATTTTGTTGACACCCTATCCCCAATATCTGAACAAATCTATTTTTTTTGCCAGACACCCATTTTTTATTGTGAACATCATAAAGAGAAAAAAAAAATCACCCCTTATGGTGATGATCACAGAGACACAGCATCCGAAAACCAAGTCACACATAGCACTACATCTCAGAGAAACTTCAGTCCTGACCCACACCACGTTTGTGCACTTGTCAAACCCTAATACAAGTTCCCCCTGAGACTGTGTCCTGCTGCAGCAATTTTAAGGCCATGGCAGACTTGTTTATCAAACTTGTTTATCATTTGAGTCCATGGGACTCTTCAACTTCAGAGAAGATCAATGAAATTCTTTCCTTAGAGGAAAGAGTCTGACAAAACTCTTGGTTTAATCCACAAAATATCATTGAGTCGAGTAAATTCATGTGACTAAAAGCCTTCTGTCAGTTAAAGGCATTTCATCAGGCACATCGACATAATTCTGGTGACAAAGTGATTTTGTTAACAAAATACTGCCTGGCACACATACAGAAGTTTGTTTAGCAGCGTGCAAGTACACAGTAAAGGCAGGAATCAGATCCTGAAGATTACGCAGTTATAAAAAGATGATGAGGAGAGAGAAATTATCTGTTTGGTGCCAGACTGTGGGAAGTAGTTTACATGAAAGGAGAAGGCATTTACAAGGCAACATCAGCTTCCTATACGGGCCTTTAACATTAGCATAAATCAAATCATCGGTGCAGAGGCACAGTCACATTGCATGGGTGTTTCGTTTCCTGCTTTGCTTTTGATCATACAGTTTGTAGAGCTGTTTAATGTGTTAATTGCAAACTCCTCTGGTCTTTATCCCACATTTCTTCTGTTTATCGGTGTGTCTGGCATCAGAAACATGCAAATAAGGTGACTGAGTTCTTTTGCATTTCGTGTATCATCACGCCTTCAGCCAGTCTGCTTTGAAAAAGCACCAGTGGCTGAACCTCAGCCCCAGCTCTGCAAACCCACGGATGCTGCTAACACGCACGTAAAACCCCGCTCACCCCAGTGCACGGGGTCTGACGGTCATGGCAGGGATTGCTCCCCTCTTCCTGGGCTGGATCCTGCCTATGAGCAGGGAAAGACAAACCAGGCAGCTGCAGTGTACACAGGGCAGGAACTCAGCAGTCCTGTCTCCCGACTTTCCCAAGGCAGCATGGTGCGGTTCAGGCTCCCGCCCCGGAGTGCAATCACTGAAGGGATTGATTTACTCTCCTGATCAACTTTAACGAGGTGCTTCATTAAGTCAGAGCCTAAATCACACCTTAAGATTGGAGAAGCCACTGACACCACCTCAGGGTACTTGAGTGACGCTGCTGTTGGGAGAAAGATCAGAATTTGTGCCAATATTAGTATTTTCAATCATCTAACAGAAAATCTGCCTATTACACTTCCCTGGCTTGGTGCATGGTGGTTCTCACTAACACACAGTTAAACAGCTGGGTTTTAGGCATAGGAGGCAACAGGAGACAAGGTTGGAGGAGGCGAGGAGCAAGAATCACAGGCTGAAGGTCTGTGGGCATGGGCAGGTCAGGAAGAGTAGGGAGCTGGGTACTGTATGAAGAAATTAATGAGTACAGGGAAAAGAAGAAAAAGCAGAGAGGGAGGATACAGCTGCTCAGTGCTAATGAAGCATAGCTGCAAGGGGCAGCACACGTAGGAGAAAGGAAAAGAGCTTCCTACAGTGTAAATGGAGTGCACGCAAATACAAACACACGAAAAGGAGAAGAGCAGAGAACAGAACTATTAAACATCATCTGTCCTCAGAAGGAAAAGAGCTTCCTACAGTGTAATGGAGTGCATGCAAATACAAACACACAAAAAGGAGGAGAAGAGCAGAGAACAGAGCTATTAAACATCATCTGTCCTCGAGAGATGCTGGCGGAAAAAGGAAATCTCAGGGCAGGTTTATTCATTTGGTGGAAGCACTTTTGACTTCCCAGCTGTGCAAGAGCTACAAGCAGGAACCCCCAGCCTGGGAGAGGCCATGCAGTGCATGCTGGTATTTCTGCACCCAAGTTAAACCAAAGCAGCTTGTCCTGAGCTTTTCCGGGCAGTACGGAAACGTTTGTCTTTCCTGCTTCCAGGGGTCAACAGAGAAGACAGGGAAAGGCTTCCACTGTGCTGAGAAGCAAGAAAAACACCCTTCAGTATGTCTCAAACCTTATTTGACATGAAAGTACATCAAGGTTTCTACAGGAATTAGGAGCCGAGTTTTGCCTGCCTCCCGCTGTCAAACAGCTTGCTGTGCTCCCCAGCCACGTGTCATTTTGTGCTATGCCTTACAGCACCAGACAGCAGCTTTCAAGGGTCACCAACACATCTCCTCCAGCAAACCTTCTCCTTAATTCCTCTGTTAGGTTCTTCACCGCCATACTAATTTTTAAGCCTTTGAGCTGTACTTATATTTAGGAGTTTGCAAGAGGAGCTGAAGTGCTCCGATCGTAGAGTCTTAACCAAAAAGCTGTGCTTTTCACACAGATGCACGTGGAAATGTGCATCTGGCAGCAGTGTTTACATACCCAGGTAATTATTGCCCAGGAGATAAATTAAATTAGTCTCATTCTTCTCTCTCCATGGTAGTGCTTGAGCTGAAGTGGTAATAAAGAAAAATCTCATAAATTAGCCACTGACCACTGACATCATTTGTCTGCTATCGATCCACGGTGTGATTTAATGGGGTGGAAATGCAGGTACAGGAGGGACATGTCATCCCTCTCTAGGTTAGGGAAGCCCTTGCTGAAGTCTTACCTCATCTTTATGGGCTCTGTTGGTCCTATTCTGCTTCCACCACATCACCATCATAAGTGCCTGCACAAGTACATCACCTCCCAGTGCCCTAGGGAAGGTCGGCTGCCCCCCAGGAGCCAGCATCGCTCACAGGAAAGGAAAATCCCCAGGACTGGTGAGAAGGTGAAATCGCTCAATTCTGTGCCCAGCTGCAGAACCTGAAAGCCTGCAGGTTTAACCTCAGCCTGCCACAAAACGGGAAGAGGTTTATCATCCATCAGGCAATTTTTGCAGGCTCTCGTGCCCAAATGTTTGCTTGGAAGGAGAGTTTGCTTTTACTCTGCCTGTCAACATTTGCATTCTCTACACCAACAAGTAAAAGCTGAAGTCCTGCCACAAAACACCTTGGAATTTATGACTGTTGTCATCAACAGGAGCTGCAAAATTAAAACCCAAGTCCCTCCCCTCTGTCAGTTTTGCCATCCACAAGCCCAGCTCTGCCTAAATTATGCAAAAGCTAGGAAAAGGAGTCACACACACCAAACCATAAATCCCAGCTGTGCTGTCTCCCCAGCTTAATACGAAGTGATAAAGATGCCCCAGGGTTTATATAGCTGCCAGGGCTCCCCCCTTACTGATTGTATACATAAATAAAAACACAATGATCTCATTTGAGTCCCATAACCAAAAAAAGCGAGCGCTAGGAGCCCCAGCTAGTCTATCTGGAGTGACTCAGAGTGATTTTTGATTGAAGCTGACTATTAGTGGATACAATTAAGATGCCGTTTCAGTTTAAAGATGAATTGGCCATGCAGTGACAAATTGTGAATGCTTATTGCTGCCACGCTGAGGCAGGTAATCAGGGAATGAAGTTGTAATTGTGGCACCTCTTGTTTCACTTCTGCTGGAGCGCAGAACGCGAAATTCAATTTAACAAACAATTTGCCACACGGCTCATCCCTGCTGGGTGGGAAAGCAAAGCTTGCTGGCAAGGCTCCCTTGGAGTTTTGCTCCTTTTTAAACCTGTTATAAGCAAAACTGGCACTTGCTTTAACCTTTGCACCAAAGCAGAGAGGAGAAACCCAGGAGCATCACTGACGGGGTTTTAAGAGCATATCTTGGGCTTCGTTCAGAGATGATAACACACACCTTCCCCTCCTCTCCCCACCAGTGGAAAGTGTCATGGTTCTTTTGATGCCTTTTGGGTCTGTGAGCTTCTCTGGAGTAACCACAGGGCAGTGGTGCCGGCACGTTGGAGCAGCAAACGTGGATTGGCGCAAGAGGGAAGAGATTTATATGTGCTGGGAGTTGCTCTCCCTCTGCAGAAGGTTCAAGTTGAATACCCTGGGTGATCCTTAAAGCAAAAGTCCTTTTTGTCCCCAGAGGGAGGGAAGGATGAACCAAGGAAGAAGCTACATATGAATGCGGCAGCTCCTCAGCAGCCTGGTCTGTCCTGCTGCAAGGGAAGGAGTGCGGAGACATGAGACAGGTTATGAAATTCCATTTTGCCTGCACTGAGGAAACAAGCATGAGCTCCTTTGCTGTAGTCCGGTTATGACAGTGCTTTGCTTCCTCAGGTGTGTTTCTGAAGCAAGCGCTCTGCGAGGGAAGTAATCTTGTTACGGTGAATCACTAGAAATATAGTAATTTTAATGGGCATTTTACTTTCAACAGTTCCACACCTGTTCAGTGCTAGATTAGAAGCCACAAACTCCCCACATTTCATTTTTATATCAGCAAGTCTAAGTCCTGGGAAGCTTTAAATGCACACACACTCTGCATCCTGGTGGTGTTGATGCTTCCTGGGTATTCTCTTGCTTTTCTCTGGTTAGCTGTTTCAGGGCCTAAGGGGCTGGCATTTAAAGGACTCCAAAAAGATGTTAGCACCAGAGAGTTCCTGGACCAGACTCAGCAAGCAGAGCTCTCTTGGCTTCATCTACCTCTGTTTGGGTTCTGTCCTTGGGTTTAACCACTGCCTCCAAGTTTCTCTCCCAGACTCACCTCCTCCAATAAGGCCAAGTCCATGGACATGTTACAGCCAGCCCTTACACAGCCTTCCTGCTTCACTGCTGTTAGTCATTCATAATCAACCAAGTCACTTGAACTTATTTAAACCCCAAATCACAGGGATTTTATTCTGTTTCTTTAAGACTAAACATATTCTTACATGTTTCATGATCTCGGATTCAACCAGGACCAGTTGCTCTAGTTATTTCTTGACTATGTAGACATTGGCACCAACTTTTTGGTCAAAAGGAGGAAAAAGAAAATTGTCCTCTAGTTGCTAGTCCAACGTAGCTCAGAAAATAAGGACATCAGCTGTCACAGAGAGGGCTCTCTTTGTATCAGTTTGTAAATAGCTCCATTTCTCCTCCCCAGAAACATACAGAAATCAGAAAACATCAAAGCACACAGGGGAAAGTTTATTTGTTGGTAACTAGAGAGGGTCCAAAAGAAACCTTAAAGGAAAAAAGAGAACAAAAAAAGAGAGTGTCTTCTGTCTTTTTCTGAAGTGCTGCTGGTCATGGTCTTCACAGAAGCCATTTTCTTGCCTGCAAGCATGATACAGGAGTAAAAAACAGTTGGATCCAGCTCTTTGCCTTGGAAAAGTACTGAGGAGGGTATACAGGTAGCCAGCAGCAAAATTTGGTGAGACTTTTGGCAGGTACAACTCACAGGAGAGAGAAGCTCATCTAAGATTCAAGTTTAGTGTTTTGGATGGAGGCAGGCTGTCAATTCTAAGAGCTGTGTGCTCTGGCAAACCAAGAAGCAGAGAAGCACAAACAAATGCTTCACGCCTAGTACGTCAGCAATGAGGAATACTCGAGGAAAGTTGATACCATTTTTCTTTAAAGGGAATGAGCTGCACAATGGTGAATACTCCTCTCCAACACCTCCCCACCACCAGCCAGCCTGGCTTTATTACACAGCTTTCCCTTGCTCAAACATGTTGCAGGAGACTAAGCACTGACCAAGACATACTATCCATTACAGGGATATCATTCTGAGGCAAGATGATGTCTTTTTATCAACCCTTCTTAAAAAACCTCATGGTGCAATCAATGGTGGTTAAGGTTGTACTCTATGGTCACAGGGCCGATGCAGATAGCCCCCACTGGAGTGGCACAACACACTACAGGAAAACAAGAATAAATTTAAGTAGCTCTCTCACCTCTTCCAGCTAGACCATCTTATTCTTTCAGACAAAGATATTACTCGGTTTTCCATTTAAAAGGGCAGAGAAAGAACAGCAAAGCAGTGTTTGGATCCATCCCAGGGCACGTATCAAGTGTAAAGCTTTTGGGCTGGTCAAAAGAGAGTTCCAGGTGTGCTGATGTCAGTGTGAAGGCTGCCCCTTGGGGTAGCTCCAGAGCTCAAGCCCTGAGCAGAAGAGAGACAGCAGAAGGAGATGCTGGAGGTATTTAGCAGCTGAAGAAGAAAGGTAAAGTCAGCATTTGGCTTGTAATCCCTGCCTTTCCCTTGACAGCAGGACCTGCACCCTGGTCAAAGCTTGGGAGCTGTGAGTTTAGGTCACTGGGGAGGAAGGTAACAGAAGTGGCAATTCATAAGATTTCCTTCAGGCTGCCCCAGGCATGTAGTACAGGTGCAGATTACAAGAGGTATATGTCTCCCAAAAGATATCTATCTTTGATGCCCCAAGTTGGCTAGAGATAGACACTTGGAATATCTTTTCCTTCTGACACAAGCGGGTCATGTTAACTGCTCCGCTGTACAGCCGGGCAGGGAAATCAGGCAGAGAAAGGTCAAATGACTCACCTTGCAAATGCACGCATGAATGCCTAATCTCTCTCCTGCGAGCAGTCTCACCAGCTTCAATACAACTGTAGATATTTCAAAAAGAAGATAAAAGATCCCTAACCTGCTGTCTGCCTCTGAAGGGATCTGGGGGGGGGGACAAAGGACTGAGATCCCAGTCCCGCACCTGAGACAATTCCCCAGTTTGCACCAGCCTCCTGCAGCGTAAGTCCAGCACCAAGCCTGACATAAACATCACTACCACAACGTTTTTAGTTACACAAAGCACTGGTAGAGCTGAGTCTCTCTGGTTTTAACACACAGAAGATGACATGCATTTCCTGGCACTCCACTCCTACTATCTCAGGCCCCAGGCACACCAGTTAGTGCTCTCCATCCATTAAACCATCAGCTCTACTATCACAAAAGGAAAGATACTAAAAAAACCCAACCTAAAACCACCTCACAATAAAAACCACTAAAAAACTTACCACCTTTGGGCTTTCTCCCTGCAGCACGGGTGGGTCTTCAGGCTCTACCAAGATGCCACACTCCTTCCACACAGGAAAAAACCTTCAGACACCCCAGCCCACCACCTGAGACCACTTGAGTCTCCTAACAAGGCAGATTGGGCAGCCCCAAATTCATCCCCACCTTCCCCCAGCCTTGGCCAGCTGCTGGGTGATTTGGCAGCCCCTTATCATCAGTGAGTGGGAACTCATGCACTCATGCAGCCTTGAAAAGTAATATCCCAAATCAGCCATTATTTCTGGATAGTAAATGACCTCTCCCAGGATGTACCCACCTGTGCTGTCCCTTCAAGACACATGGGGTCATGGGGGAACCCCAGGTCTGAGTCTTCAAAAGGCTGTTGAGAATCACTAAAAATGAAGTTTGTCCCCTGGTTGGAGCTGAAGAAAAGTCAAGCTGCTCAAGTTCCTCGTGTTATGGAATCACGCAGCCTTGAAAAGTAATATCCCAAATCAGCCATTATTTCTGGATAGTAAATGACCTCTCCCAGGATGTACCCACCTGTGCTGTCCCTTCAAGACACATGGGGTCATGGGGGAACCCCAGGTCTGAGTCTTCAAAAGGCTGTTGAGAATCACTAAAAATGAAGTTTGTCCCCTGGTTGGAGCTGAAGAAAAGCACTTCCTAAGTCAAGCTGCTGAAGTTCCTTGTGTTACGGAATCACGAGCCCTACTGAGCCATGTTTCAATGTTTTTCTCATCTTGGGGCAGGGGACAAAGTTATACAGAAAATGCTGTCTACCAACATCTTTATTTGGAAACAAATATATGTATGTTGCTACATAAATTAGCTCAGCTAAGGAGATGGAAATGAGGTCATTTAGAAGCAGAGAGCTCTCCCATAGTGTTTCAGCAGAATCATCTTTTCTTACATAGCCAAGCAAGGGGCTCATTTTGGGGGAAAACAAACACATCTTTTATGATTATGGCCATTCAAAGCTGTTTCTTGCACTCTAAATTGTCTAACATGAAGGATCAATGGTGTCCTCAGATGACGATTTAATTAAAAACTCCTCCTTTCTTCAAGTTGAGATCTGTAAAAGCGCTCTGATTGGCTGATGGATGATTTGCCATTATCTTGTCTGCTTTCTTCTGAATATTTTTTTTTTTCAGAATTTTAATTGCTGCAATTTGAGGATTATTGATTAACTGTAATTGCTCCTTTTCTCAGGCATCTCCCTAGTTATCTCCAGCTATGTGATCTATGCAAAGGATGAAAGCGGAGTGCTTCAGGACTGTAATGGTTTTTCCTTGTCTGTTAATGAAAATGCAGGTAGCTCTATTATGTACTTGTTTTACTTCTGTGCCTGGACCCTGCATGGCTTGAACGTGAAAGCAGATCAGCCTGAAAATTCTTTTTCCTTAAAGAAGGCACACCAAAAGCAACAAAAAAACCATTTTAATAATCCAGTTACTATTAGAGAGAAACTAGAACAACGAACTCCTTACACAGAGAACGGGAAACTCTTGAGTGCAATGAGAAATTCCCCTCTGCCTTCCAGGCTGAGCAAAGGAAAGAAAGTTATTCCTCCTGCCTGTTTGCATTTCGGGTACATTTAAGAGTTCACGTGTTTCAACTACAACAGGCATGAAGCTGGTCTTCACTGCAGATTTAAGATGATGCTGTAATTTTAGTCTGAGGATTATGATCTCAGACTATAGTATAATTGGGTGGCAGGAAATTATCCTGTTAGAGCTGATCTGATCAGTCTGGTGTACCTAAGTATATAGACAGTGTGATTAAACAAAAAAAAAAACCAAACCCAAACAAAACCCAAAAAACACACACTGCATTATTAATTGCAGAGCAATTAGTTTTAGAAGCTGATCATCACCTAAGTGGAAGTTCATTACCCAAATTTTTCTAGAAATATTTTAGATAGTGAGCAGCTGCCCACAAGACTTAAATAACAGAAATTATGAAGTGTAGTAGTAGAAATTTGAGAAATTATTTCGTTTATTTTTTTTTCCCAGAGGTGCCTGTGCCCTGACACTGACTGGCAGGCTGGTAGGGAAGCCACCACCACACTCAACTCTGCCCTGGCCCACACACTGCAACCAGGTACCATCATGGCATGGGAAAACCCTCACATCCATGCATCACATAAGCATCCCACAGCCCTAGGAAAACTGGAGAGAAGTCACAGCAGTCAGAGGTTGCTGAAGCTTTGGTGCCTGCATTCCGCAATGGGCTCACCAATCCAGCAAACCTTTCCGATGGCATAACCAGGCAGGCAGACCACTCGTAAAGGATACTGCTGGAAATGTAAACTGAAGTGTAGCAGGCAGCAGGGAGATATATGAAGGGAATCATGGATATCTGATCCAGTTTGAAAAGACAGCTTGGGTAGGCAGCTAATTGGGAGCCTAGGGAAACATCTTCCCAGGCTGCAAGCAGCAAGCAGCTCGTGGAGAGAGGAGCTATAGGTTTTCTGCATGAAGGAGCTGACTGTTAAATCGAGTACGGTATTGACGGTAAATGCATTTCATCACCAAATCATATATATATTAAAAATACAAGGGAGAAAAAAACCAAAGGATGTGTCAAGCTTTCTGTGCCTTTTTTCACTTTTCTAGGAAAAATTTTCTTCCAGTACACAGGGAGAGATACCATAGGTTGAAATACTTTCACTTCAATAAATGACAGTAGGCTGAAGCAATTAATTTTCTTACGTTTTTTCCCAATGAAAAAGAAATTAAATACTGAGACTTAGTAAAAATGATAGACAGGACAATGTTTTTGTTTTCTACCAATGTGATGTTTGTTTGTTTGGGGTTTTTTTTATACGCATGAAAACAATTCTTAGAGCCCTGCATTTTGAAGAATAAGAATTTATTCTGTATAAAAAGGTAAAGAATCATCATTAATTTACTGGTGTGGCCTTCATTATATTAAATCCCTGGTCTGCAGAGAGCAGTAGACACTCTTCAGGCACATGCTGGGAAGTTCAGCTGCCTTCACCCTTCAGTTCCTCTTTAGTCCCACAAAGCAAGATTAACATCAAAAGAAGGGAAAAGAGATCAGGAAAAGAATCAAGAGGTTCTTCCAGGTGCAGAAAACAACCTAAACAGTTGGTCCATCCAGTCAATGAGAGTTGTGTGCATTAAAGAATTCAGAGGGGAGAGATCCCACTTCTTTTGACAATAAAGCAACTATTTGAAAGTTGGAACAGAGCAAAACATGGCATAGAAATAGAAGTGTGTAGAGCAAGGATGGAAGGAAGCCATAAAGGATTTCACAGGCAAACTCCATCTAGAAGGCTTACCGTAACAGTCATTCCTGTCCAATTGTAGGAAGTTTCTTGCAGAGCTTTGGCAAGTCCTCTTTTTTTCTTGTTGTCATCAAAATACATTTCAATAGATTTTTTTCATGTGATTTGAGGAGATTAGTAGTAGAATTTTTTTTTTTTTTCAAAAGCACCTTATTTTATTAAAATATTTCCATTAAACTAATAATATTGGCCTGAACTTGTCTCCTCTGGAGGGCAATGGCATTTTTACTTTTGGCTCCAGTCAGACCAGATTTGGGCTGATGTTGAAGTGAATAGACAGTCTTTTGTGGACATCTGTGTATCAACAGCAGAGAAGATAAAATTCACTCCTGTGACTGCCATTAGGGAACTAGGGGAACTTGAGCTGGTCTCACAAGCAGGGACAGGAAGGGGCTTATTCACGTTATCTTGATGTGGCCAAATTAAGAGCCAGCTATAAACGCAGGTAAGAAAAGTGATACAGAGTACTTACACTGGAAAGCTGACCATATTAGGCAGGCATCTATATTTGATGTTTAAATCTAGATAATGTGAATACCCATCTGAGTGTGAAACCTGACGCTGGTGTAACGCATTTAAGGCAAGAGCATGAGATTGACCATCTGACTGAACAATTTGAAGGTATAGTCATACATCAAACCTTGACTTGTTTCACCAATATCATGAGGAAAAAAAGGCATCTTGTGTGAAGGGAGAGCAGGCAGACTGCAGCCACTAGATGGGATAACAGTCTAGCGGGCAGCGCGGCTGGGAAAGAACTGCAACACTGAGCCTGCGCCCAGCATCACCTAAGGGATGGGCAAGGAAAACACCTGGCTACATGTTAAACCTGGCCCAGTCTCGGTCAGGGAACAGATTTAGGAGACTACAACATCTCTTTAAATATTCATAAGTGTCATCTGTAATTGCTCTGTTCAGATTCAAGTGTTTTGATAACTTGACTGTTTTAGAGTTCCATAATTGAACTTGCGACATTTGCAAACATCCTAACAGGGTTGTTTCAGAGCTCTTGCCAAAAACGGCAATACTATAGTAAAGGACACGAGCAAAACTCTTTACATCAAAGAGTTTGGCTTAATTTGTATCAGAAGGAATTTGACTTGGAGATTTTTGGGCTATGTTTCATGGAGTTTAAAAAAAAAAAAAGGTAGATCCGCTTTAATATTTTCAACACATCTTTCATGCATTTTTAATGGCATTGTTTATAAAAAATGCATTAACAGTTCTGTTTTGCTTCAGGCAGGGGTATTCTTTACAGGACAGGCAGTTTGATTTGGATCTTAATGATGATGATGATGTTCCCCCTCTGTTCCCCAAATTAATGCATCTGGGAGCCTAACTCCAGAGCAAAGATGTAAGAGCGGGAGCTTGGCCTTTGCACATGAATATTCTTAAGGGGAAAGCAAGAGCTTTTTCTCCTTACAGCTCAAAGCAACTCAGAAAGCTCCCAAGGAGAGCAGAGACCACTAAGTAGGAACACAGAGATAAAATAAGGCTTAATAATTCACACCATCGCCACCCACCCCAACCCCCTTCCCCCTCCAAGTCCTCATCCCCCAGTTTGTGTATGATTTTTCCCTTTCTGGCTTCCATATATGGAATTGTTGCATTTCCTTCATTTCTGTTTGTATGAGAATGCCCCTTAAAAGAGGGTAGGGATTGGGTTGCCCCAAACCCTCATGCAGCCCCAATTATTGATTACCATCACACATCCAGTCTCTCCCAGGAGCCAATGTGACACTGCAAGCCTTGCTTCCATCAATAGGTTTCCATAAAAAAATCCATATGGGCAATTAGATTCCCAATATGAAAAGGCTTTACACATAGCGTTGCACGTGACTTTGCCAGGTAACAGAAAGCCATGTCTGCAGGTTAAGAATTTAGTACTAAGTTGGGCATATATGTGTGTAATACATGTTTATATATACACAGTATTTGGAAAATGGCTCATTTGGCAGGAGGAGGCTGAAAATGCCTCCCCTACATGAGTTAAGCATTAGGAATCTGTAATCCTTAAGAAAACGTGGGACTGAAGCATTAATGAATTCCTGATAAATCCCAAAATAGAGGGACAATAACAAGACTAGCAGGTTTCTTCCACCCAAAATCCTTTTCCACAAAAGCAGTCTGAGGATACAGGGTTGCTTAAGAAGTCAGGCTGGTATGAACAGACCAGTCTCACAACTAAATTAAGGATGAAAAATATTTTTTGTCGTCATAGCATTGATTTCCCTTCCAGTTAGAGCCTCACCTGCCTATGAACTATAATAGAAAAGATTATGGAGAAACATGGAAAGAATATTCTGGCTGATCCAATTTACCTTTCAATGTGCATAAAAGAAGAATTTGATTTTGTAGCCTTTTCAAAAGGATTTAGAATTACAAAACTAAATCAGAAATATTATTATTATGTATGAAGTGATAAAGACGAGAAATACCCTACTGATACTGGATTCCCAACATCCTAGCCAGAAAACAACCTTACATTAACAAATTGCAGCCTAAACAGCCACAAGAGGCAAAAGCATGTTAGGAAGGAAGGAAGATTTCAGAAACTGCTACTGGTAGCGTCTGCTGACATTTCTCATTTTTAACAACTAGGCATTGTGAAGGAAATGCTTTGGAAAGTTCCAACTCTCTGTCCCTTACCACAGTGACAAGTCAGGCTCTGCTAAAAATAGCAACCAGCAAATAAATATATAAACTAAATGAAACAGGTTTTTATGGTGGCATTTATTACAAATAGGACATGGCTGGAAATACATTTCATGCCACCTTTTAAGGGCCCTTTGCCCCCCCCCCAGCCAATTTTAGCTGCAAATCCACCCAGTTCAGTGTGCTGTCAGACACCATGAATGGGCTCTGTTCTCCAGACTCAACGTGGGCTTGTAATTAAAAGAAATGCTGCAGTTGTTGCTGAGCAATGGAGACACCTCAGCACCACTTCTGTTCCTCCTTCCACCTCATTTTCTTGAGATCAGTTCAGGGTGCTCAGGCTAAGAGCTTAGGATTTCTTTGGGTTTAAGAGATCTAATAGCAAAGTGTGGCAGCGAGACCTTTTGGCAGGCTGAACAGTAATTTGTCCTAGATCTTGGAGGAAATCAGCCCCTGACACGAGATCTGAGCCCTCATTTTTTTGTCATCGTGCTGCCACTGGAGTGCATCTATTCTCCCATGGGCACCAAAAGAGATATCAGCCACACAGCTGAAGGACAGAGGAGAGCTGTGGGAATGAGAAACCTCTAGAGTGACACGGTTTCATGCTGTTTCTTTAATTTTTTGTCTGGCAAGTGAAATACATTTCACCAGAAGGTGGGAAAAGGACTTGGAACAAAATTGATCTTGGCTGAGCAAACATTTGACAACGTTCTGTGGGAAACAACCATCTGTCTTGGGAGATATCAACTCCAGGAGATATTGATGGCACTAAAAATATCTGCCTTAGTCCACAGTCCCAAGGCATTCAGTTTTCAAATGTGGAGAGTTTTTTTTCAGCAGGAAACCTTTTTATTTATTTTTGCTTTTGGAGTGTTGACTTACCAGGTGTGCAATGAAAAGCTCTGGTTTGTTCAAGATGCAGCCACACATGTTTTGGCACCTGGGCTGAGTGGAAACTATAGAGGAGCTGCAGAGAGATAATTAATATGGATTAAATGGAAAAAGGGCTTTGTGCTCTGCTTCACAAGTACAGACAGTGCACAGAGATGGATGTTTCTATCTCAGAAGAGCTTCCTGGAGGAGTTTGGCAGGATGGTTTCTTCCGAGATACATGAGTGGAGAGAAGAAAAAAAAAAACAAAAAACACACAACCACTTTGAAAGAACCTTTAAAAACGCACCGTGAATTCAAACCAGCTCCTTACTCCTGACAAAGAGGCTAATGTATTTATTAAAACTGAGAAGCAGCCCCATCCCACAAATCATTAAGATTTAGAGTATTTCACCTTCCACGTGTGGATAAAAGTCAAGATAATCCAGTTTATCCAGGGAGAAGTGAAGATGGGGCAGCCTAAATTCACTGATAGATTTCTACACAGAAATTGGCAGGTCTACTTTCATACCTGTGATTTGCCGGTCTCCCGCTGTCCAGGCAGGTGCTTTTACATGGGCCTGGTGAAGTAAGCAATAGTTATTTTGTCCACAAACTGGAGGTCTTGTTCCCAGGACAAATTCCTCTTTAGAAAAGGCAGTCTCTTGGCCATCAAGGGCCTCTCTGGGATGTTGGAGACTAGAGAGTTACAGGTGAAAGCCTTGACCTGTTGTCCCATACCTGCTCCAGAGTCTCTCACTCTCTCTGTGATCAGGGCAAACACTGATCACAGAGTTTGCCAGAGCTACACCAACATTCACATCTTCTCACAGAATCACAGAACAGTTTGGGTTGGAAGGGACCTTAAAGATCATCTAGTTCCAACCCCCCTGCCATGGGCAGGGACACCTTCCACTAGACCAGGTTGCTTCAAGCCTCATCCAGCCTGGCCTTGAACACTTCCAGGGATGGGGCATCCACAGCTTCTCTGGGCAACCTGTGCCAGTGCCTCACCATCCTCTCTGGGAAGAACTTCTTCCTGATATCCAACCTAAACCTCCCCACTTTCAGTTTAAACACTCATAAAGAGCTTCAGCTGCAGCAAGAACAATACAACACTCATTCCATGGGAACAATCTCCATTTTGCTCTTTTGAGCCCTACCCCATCATATTTGCATTTCCTGGGATATTTATTAGGGTGTTGGGTTTTTTTCCTGTCGTTTTCCCCTTCTCGGGAGGTTTATTAGTTGTGTTTGAGACGGGCTTATGGTGCTTGCCCAGGAAAGCCGATAGTAAGTGCCATGCACTCATGCCTTGAG